>NC_134484.1:353604206-353614206 GCF_040206685.1 Ascaphus truei
TCTCTCTCTCTGACCTCACTCTCTCTCTGACCTCACTCTCTCTCTCCCTGACCTCACTCTCTCTCTCTGACCTCACTCTCTCTCTCTCTCTGACCTCACTCTCTCTCTCTCTGACCTCACTCTCTCTCTCTCTCTCTGACCTCACTCTCTCTCTCTCTCTCTGACCTCACTCTCTCTCTCTCTCTCTCTGACCTCACTCTCTCTCTCTCTCTGACCTCACTCTCTCTCTGACCCCCCTCTCTCTCTCTCTCTCTGACCTCACTCTCTATGACCTCACTCTCTCTCTCTCTATGACCTCACTCTCTCTCTCTCTGACCTCACTCTCTCTCTCTCTCTGACCTCACTCTCTCTCTCTCTCTCTGACCTCACTCTCTCTCTCAGACACACACAAATAAATACACACATAAATACACACACACACACACACAAATACACACACACACAAATAAATACACACACACACACACAAATAAATACACACAGATACACACACACTGATGCAGATACACACACACACACAAATAAATACACACAGATACGGGGGGGTGGGGGAGGGTATGGCTGAACGGCCCGGTCCCTGCACGGGGGAGGTCAGTGCTGCGGGGGCCTGTGCCACGTGGGGGGAGGGCCGGTGTGCTGCGGGGAGGGAGGGGGGGGGGGGGTGACGCTGCAGTGCTGCTGGGAGACATCTGTCTCCCGGTGCTGCTCCTCCAGCGTGAGCGCCGGGCCTCCCTCTCTCAGCGTAGGCAGCTCAGCGTCGCTGAGCCGGGCTAAACAGATGCACAAAGCCCCTGCATCTGTAATCAACGCGGCTATAGTTCCTCCGGCCTGGGACATAGTAAGCGCTTAGGTGCTGCTGCTCGCTCTTGCTTGCTGCCGCTCGCTCTACCAGGAGCTTTTTGCTGTCCTGGCAGAGGAGACAGCAAGCGCGCTTGGGAGGCGGGTATCACTGTGTGTGTTTGTCACTTGGTAGCTGTGTGTGTGTGTGTGTGTGTATATTATATAATATTTTAAACATTTAAAAAAAAAAGACATGTGAGAATAAATTATTAACATTGTGCAACTTTGATAAATATATTCACACACACACACATCACACATATATATATATATATATAAATATATATATATATATATATATATATATATATATATATATATATACACACCACACATACACCACACACACACACACACACACACACACACACACACACACACACACACACACACACACACACACACACACACACACACACACACACACACACACACACACACACACACACACACACACACACACACACACACACACACTGCTGTCTGGTGGCTTTGTAGTTGCAATGCCGGGCACTGACGTTGCAATGCCGGGCAGGCTGCAGTCCCATTGGATGGGAGCGGTCACGTGACCACTCCTCTGCTTCCCCTCAGAGGTTTTTTTTTTTTTTTTTTTTTAAATGAGCTAGCAGCCCTTGTTTCCCGCTGCTGGCGGCCCTGATCGCGGCGCCCCTCTAGCCAAGCCGCGGCACACCAGGGCGCCGCGGCGCACAGTTTGGGAAACACTGTATTAGGGCATTGGTGTTGGACGCAGGCCAATGAGAGGTGTGCGGGGGCGGGCATTGGACGCAGGCCAATGAGAGTCAGTGAGGGGTGGGACGCAGGCCAATGAGAGGTGTGCGGGGGCGGGCATTGGACGCAGGCCAATGAGAGTCAGTGAGGGGTGGGACGCAGGCCAATGAGAGGTGTGCGGGGGCGGCCATTGGACGCAGGCCAATGAGAGTCAGTGAGGGGTGGGACAGTGTGGCATTGGTGTTGGACGTAGGCCAATGAGAGGTGTGCGGGGGCGGGCATGGCCTGAGCCGGAGTGACAGGGCCAAGGTCCAATGCGATTGACCCTTGGGACGCAGACATACAGTGATTTCACAAATATATAGTAGATATATATATATTTATCTCTCTCTCTCTCTCTATATATATAATATTTATACGCTATGGGCGTGCGCTCTCTCTTCTCTTTTCCTCTATAGATATTCTATGGACGTGGTTAGTCCATATTGAGAGCTGCCGGAGACCCTGCATACCAGCACCTATACCATTCATTGGACTATTTGAGGACTGGTTTATCCTTTTTTGCATGTTTTTTAATATATCATATTGTTCATGTTTTCTGGGCCTGATAATACTATAGGTCCCTATTACTATATGTGTGTATGTATTGCTTATAATTGAGGTATTTATCCCATATTGTTATAGCATATATATATATATATATATATATATATATATATTTATATATATATTTTTTGTACATGTTCCTTAGAGGCGCAGCTTTTTTCTTTTTTGTTTATTCCACATTAACCCCCCAGCAGCAGCCTTTGTATAGGAACCCATTAATATATAAACATGATGCAATCAGCAAAAGAGAGACACTCCAGAAGGAGTGGATTAATCCCTTCATTAATTACAGAGGATAATATGGATACAGAAAATAAAATAGATATAAAAGGTAATTTTTTCACATTAGAAACCTTAATGAAGGAAGAAATGAGACACTGGTGGGACGCTTGCTCTTTACAAGATTATACAGACCGTAAGATCATCCCCAGAGGTCTAAGGGTAACTAAATCCCCCACATTTGAAACCAATCCAGAATTTACAAAGGAATGGAATGAGACACTAGATAGGTGCTCATTCTCATTAATGAGACTTTTAATAGATTTTAGAGACGAGAAAGTTAAAGAATTGGAGTTAGAGATTGAAAAAATTCAGGGTATACTCAAACCGTATCATGATACTGAGGAATTTAGGGAATATGATGAAAAGACTAGTAGGAGAGTCATTACCTTTGAGAAGGAAGTTATTGACAGGAAAGATACAAAACTGAATCGGGATAAGGAGGACTATGCCACAAACAAGGTGAGGGTCTGGAGGCGAACTCAAAATCCTAATTATAGGAAGGGTGGTAGATATAGGTCTGGCTCCAGGTCTGGTAGAGGTGGTTCCCATTCACATAGGGACACATCCAATCATGCCCCTCCCAGTCATGATAAGCAACAAGGGGGTCGAGGCCCATCCAGTGGTTCCTCGCATACACACACTAGTGGGAGATTCTCGGTCCTAGAGGTCGAGTCTCCCACAGGGGACACTGGGGCAAGCCTTGGTAACTCCCATGTGCGGGAAACAGACAATACATCAGCTGATACTAGCAAAGGGGCCAGGTCTAAAGAACCCCCCACCACTCATAGATCAGCCCATTTTTTAGACGGGACCCCAAGGCAGGAGGGAAGGTCAAAAGGGAGAGATCCAGACAAACATTATCCCCTGTGGGACCGCGAGGCCCCGAACAGACCTTCGGGCCAGGGAAAAAGAGGAGCAGAGGAGTTAGGGCAGGCAGAGCTGTCCAGAGGAAGAAGGAAAACAGAGGAGGATTAGTTACACCATTAGAGAGTAGCAATATTTTTAACCTCTCATCCACTGTATTGACTGAATGTGAAAGGTCCTTATTGGAGAGGGGCTTATCTTTTGCCCCCAATACAGGTCCGAATCTGTTTCAATTGTTTATTGATCTAAACAGTTTTGTCAGAAAAATGACATTGAATAGACATTTTAAGATTCAGGAGAATAATATCAAAAGTACTGATCCAACAATTGTCTTTAATACACAGGAAGAAATATGTATTGATGCACTCACTTCATTGCTGAGGGACTCGGATTCACCTTCGGGATCACAGGCATCTCTTGACAATTTTGAACGGTCCACCAATCCGACCAGGTTTGTGGAGGGAGACTCAGATGAGGATTGTAGCATTAGGCATTCACCTTTCAGGCCTAAATCAGTCTTCTTCCCTTACCAGTCCAAGGGCGGTTTTGTGGAGACGTTCTATAGTCTGGTTTTACGTGACTTTGAGTCCATGTGTGCTAAACCTATTAAATTTAATCCCAATTTAACTAAAGGTGAGCTGGGCGCATTGGGCGGGCTTAAGATCAACCAGGATATAGTTATCAGACAGGCCGATAAGGGGGGGGGCATAGTCATTCAGGACTTATCTGCCTATCTCACTGAGGCACGCAGACTCCTGGGTGACTCGGCCTCCTATACCTTGTTGGAGTCCGATCCAGTGGACTCTTACCAGTTGTTGCTGAAGGAGCTCCTTATTTCTGCACTGGGTGATGGTATTATTTCAAAAGCGGAATATAAATTTCTATTTTGTTCACATCCACGCACTCCTATTTTTTATCACCTTCCTAAAGTGCACAAATCCTTGTCCAATCCCCCGGGTAGACCCATAGTATCGGGCGTGGAGTCGATGACATCAACCCTATCCCAATATGTTGACTATTTTCTCCACCCTTACGTCACTGCACTGAGGTCCCATGTTAGGGATACGCTCCATGTCATCGACTCCATTTCTGATATTAAGTGGAAATCCACCTATCTATGGGCTACATGTGATGTTTCATCATTATACACCTGCATTGAACATACCAAGGGTTTAGAGGCAATAAAATACTGGTTGGACAAGGATTCACTCTTTCCGGAAAAACACAGGTTATTTATTTTAGAAAGTATTCACTTCATCCTCGCGCACAATTATTTTTTATTTGAAGATAATTTTCACTTGCAAATCTGTGGAACGGCCATGGGTACGAGATTCGCTCCCAGCTATGCCAACCTCTTTATGGGGCATTGGGAGGAGTCCCATGTGTGGCAGAACAGCTTGCTTGGAGCGGGTCTCGTATACTATGGCCGTTTCATAGATGATATCATTATAGTTTGGGATGGAGAGGAGTCGGATTTATTCGATATCCTGAGCTCTTTCAGCAACAACTCGTTTGGACTGAAATTCACTTTTGATATTAATAACTTGTCCACTGTCTTTCTGGATCTGGCCCTGAGCATAGACACAGACTTGAATATTATCACCACCACACATTTCAAGTCTGTGTCTGTGAACAGCTACGTCCATGCGTCCAGCAACCATCACAAACACTGGCTCAACAATATTCCCTTGGGGCAGTTCAACAGAATACGGAGGAACTGCACAAGGGATGTTGACTTCGAAAACCAGTCAGTCACACTTGGGAAGAAATTTCTTTCTAAGGGATATGATCCCGTCGTGGTCTCCGATTCTCTCAGCAAGGTAAGTTCCATTGCCAGAACCACTTTGCTTGAGAAATCAAAAAATAAACAAAAAGGAAAACGTTTAGGATATGGCGCCCCAGTAACACATACAGGGACGGATAGGTCGACTGTGAGGTTTATTACCACCTATAACCAGTCATCAAAATCCATTAATAGAATTCTGAACGAGCATTGGTCCATTCTCAAGTGTGATCCCCATCTAGGACCCATCCTGCCGGATAGAGCTACTGTCACATACAGGAAGGCTAGAAGTATAAAAAGTATATTAGCTCCCACTAGGCTTAAGTCTTCCTCGATCTGTAATACTGCAAAAAATAAGGGACCACTGGGTAACCATCCCTGTGGCCGCAGTCGATGCATTACGTGCAGGCATCTTTTGAATAACACTCATGTCTGTTCTCACAGCAGGGGCATCACCTATGCCATCAGTAGCTCTATCACCTGTCTTAGCACTTACGTTGTGTATCTTATACAGTGCGGGTGCAGTCTAAAATACGTTGGACGCACCACGAGAACATTGGGAACGCGCTTCCTGGAACACAGGAGAAATGTTATCAAGGGTCTCAATAATCATAGTGTCTCTCGACACTTTAAATTATTTCATCAACAAAATCCCAAGACAATGCAGATTATGGGAATAGAGACCATTTCTCCTTGTGTTCTAGGAGGCGACCGATTCAAGACACTGTGTAGGCGGGAAACCTTTTGGATTCACCAATTGGGCACGCTTAATCCTGGGGGACTTAACGAATGTTTGGATGTCAGTACCTTAGTCTAGTCACTCCTTGGATGTCTCTTCCTGTTCTCTCCTCTGCTTCTCAGTCCATCCTTTGTCTGGATCTCCTCCAGAGATTCACCTTCCCCCCGCTCTTTTCCCCCCCCCTCCTTCCCCCCTCCCCCTCTTCACCCTCCTTCCCCTTTCCAACCCCCCCCCCCTTCCCCTCCCCCCCCTATCCCACCTTATCCTTCCCCCCGTTTAGACAATGGATATATCTATGAATATTTATATTTGCACATTTATGTAGTTTTATTAAAATTAAAAATAAGATTGTCACAAGGTTCAATAGACGGTAATAGATATTTATCTTCACATACACTATTATAATATTTGTATAGTTTTCATATAAAATTAAAATTAACTATCACTTGAATAAGTACTCACTAAGTTTGGCCATTTAGAGCCCGGGGAGTAAATAATGGGGAATGACACAGAAGGAAGAAATTTTCTTTTATTTAATTTTTATTTTTATTTTAAATTTATTTCCATATATACACTTCTTTACATATTTCACACAATTACACTCTTCATCCATACTACCTAACAATATAATTAATCAAAATATGCACTTATTTAATAGTTCTCCGGGTCCTGGCCTTGTTTGTGGCATACAAACTCTAGACTGATTTATATTATCCCTTATCTGATCAGTTTTCTTTTCCTACTAGGATCACATGATTCATTGTCTATATTTAATTTTTAAATGATTTACATACCCGCCAAGGGTTATTTGCACTTGATTGTGTTTGTATATTTGCACACTATTGCATTTTATCTATTTGTATATGATGTTATGTGATCTTCTGTCTTTTCAATAATTATATTCTTGATTAGCCTGTGTGTGAGTCAACCCTCTATATATACTGGGTGTGCTCAAATATCATTTAACTGATTATAGCATATCCCTAATATATAAACTAACAATTATTGGCTGATGATATCTTGAGTCACATGCAGGCTGTATGTGTTTATACTGGTCTGATACCTTTAGGATTTTTTCTTTTTTCTGTTTTTTTTTTTCTGTTCTTATGAACAATGTTATACCAGTCTATGGGTAATATACATATGGTGTACATTTATGGTCTTTTATATATAATGACCTGTTATTATGTGTATATATGCAGAATATATGCCATTCATCCCAAAAGCATTGTGATTTAGACTGGTATTTAAAGTGTTAATTTTGTTTTTACTCTCACTATCTCCTCCAATCTTTTTAGGTTAATTGTTGTATTACATCCATATGTGTGTATATAAGTGTGCAGCAGTACGATAAACTATTGCAGTTGAGTAGGGGAGGGGACTTCTCTTAATTACCACCAGGAGGTTGCCTATATAATACCGGACCTCCCCCTCTCATGATATCCCTTTGAGAAAGTTAGCCGTGACTGACGAAACGCGTCAGGGAGCGTCGTGACGTCAGACGCAAAGACATTGGAGTCTACACTAAGCGCTGGAGCGTATTAATCCAGGCGCGAGTGCTACAGGCACCATACGGGACCTCTTTCTTGGACTATACATAGCACACCTGCCTTGTGAATTTGCTGGGACTGAGCTCCATTGCCAACGGAGCCTGGGACGGCCTCAAAAGTCTGCAGTTTGACCGGATGGTGTTACCAGCCCTGGGAATCTGCTGTGACGTTGCTCCTTTACCAACGGAGCCTGGGACTGCCCCAAGAGTCTACAGTTAAACCGGATGGTGGTGATTATATATATCACATATGCTTGATTTTAATTGCATTTTTGTAAGTGCGTTTTTTACCCCTTTCTCTCCCCCTTCCCCCTCATTAAAACTTTTATACGCTATGGGCGTGCGCTCTCTCTTCTCTTTTCCTCTATAGATATTCTATGGACGTGGTTAGTCCATATTGAGAGCTGACGGAGACCCTGCATACCAGCACCTATACCATTCATTGGACTATTTGAGGACTGGTTTATCCTTTTTTGCATGTTTTTTAATATATCATATTGTTCATGTTTTCTGGGCCTGATAATACTATAGGTCCCTATTACTATATGTGTGTATGTATTGCTTATAATTGAGGTATTTATCCCATATTGTTATAGCATATATATATATATATATATATATATATATATATATATTTATATATATATTTTTTGTACATGTTCCTTAGAGGCGCAGCTTTTTTCTTTTTTGTTTTTTTTATATATATATATATATATATATATATATATATATATATATATATATATATATATAGTTGCATGATGAAGCCACTGTACAAATGAATGGGTGAAGGGTGGGTATCGGGCCAGGGTGGCTTAACCCCTTCATTACCTTTGCGGTGATTATCCGATAAGGTGATTAAGGGGTTAATTGATATCTGAATGTTATTGCTATGTATTGGCAATGTATTTTGTGGGCAACGGAGGACAAGGATTGTGCTGGCGATGGGGGCTTCTTATTGATGAGGTCAGTAGTACTTTATTTATTTTAATAAGCTAGTTAATGTGTTTAATAATGGGCAAATCTATTATCCCTATCTGGATAAAAGTTATTTGGCACATTATTATACTGTATGTGTTTTGGGGGGGGGGGGGGGATTGATGTATTGAATGTATAGGTCAGGTTTATTTATTTTACATTCAGGGTTTGTTCCTTTTGGTTCTGCGTGAGACCTTTAAATGCATTTTTCCTGCCTCGGATGCATGCCGGGGGGTTCCAGTGCGGGTATTAGCTCCGGAGACCCCCGGCATCAATCACAGACAGGAAACAGGCCTGATTTTATCTAAGTGTCGACCTTGCCGATGCTTCTCCCCCACCAACCCGCCAACTTTAGTTGGCGGGACGGATTGGCGAAAAAATCTCAATTCGGGAGTGCCGATCAGCAGCGAAAAGCTGATCGGGGCTACCTGAATTCAGCCCAGTTCAAAAAGTGCCGATAAGTGGCTTATCGGCACCCGGCTGCCGATAAGTTTTTATCGGGAACAAAAATTGCCGATTTTGGCCACTTATCGGCGCTTACTGAATCGGGAAGGCATTTTTGGCGATAAAATGGCGATAAAGGCCTTTTCGGCGTTTAGTGCATGAGGCCCTAAGTGTAAATTTATGGTCTAGTGTTTATTAAATAAATGTATTTATTGTACCATGCTATGTTTTATTTCTATTAATTCATGGAGACTTCGTGGATCCAGCCGTCTGTTTGAAGTTAAAGACATCTTCCATTGCCTGAGACCTATTAATTTGCTATAAGTAGGCATTGACTTGTGCAGCGATTCACACTGTGGAGGTCATTGCGCAATGGTGAGTTTTCTTCTTTTTTATATCTACAGAATTTCTAGTCCTTGAGGAGATCTTTTTGGGACCAATCCAAATATCATAATCCAAGGCTACTATTATTGACTTTCTTGCGCCAAGGACTTTTTGTTCTCTTTATTAATTCATACATTCCTGCTTCATGAGGAATGCAGGTATGAAGGCTTGAAACGTTGATTGCGACCAGGGTAAGTCCCTGTGGGACTTGTCCCAGTCTGTTCAAGAGAGTCAAAACGCTAGTACTGTCCTTCAGATAAATGGGAAGTGAAACAATACAAGGATGCAGAAAAAAGTCAACATATTGAGAGATGGGCTGACAGAGTGAGCCCATAGCAGAAATAATGGGGTTAGCAGATGGATTAACAAGTTTTTATGGATTTTTGGTGACGTATAGATGATTGTTCTTATTGGATGATCTTGTGTTAAAAATGTACACGTAGTTTAATCGAGCCAGTTGATACTAACACACATTCAATATAACATCAATCTCATGTTTGAATTGCAATGCGGGGTCAGAACAAGGGATTTGTAACTGTTGATATCACTGAGTTGTTAAAGGATCTCATCCCTGTAATTGAAACCACCGTTTTCCACCCCTGGGGTCTTGGATCTTTCCTCTCCCTCTGTTACTTGGTTCACTCCTCTCTTGTTTTCCTTCAGGGGTTGTCTGCCAGCAGAAATCGTGGGGCCCATGACAAATATTTTAAGCAGGCCCCCCCCATGTCGGCGGTGTTGCGAGCCACCCTCCCCCATTTCACACCTCACGAGCCCCCTCTCTTCCCCCCCCTCCCATGTATTT
>NC_134484.1:353616706-353641706 GCF_040206685.1 Ascaphus truei
TAACGTTATTTCTTGTTATGAATATATACTACATTGTTTTATTCTGTGGTGTAAGGAATCCACACCTCAGTTTACTGCTTACCTTGCCTTACAGACCTGTGCAGTCCTGGAACACTCCCCCTGATATCTACTGCAGCTGTGCAAGCTATTACTGCAGCCCCAGCCTGGGTTCAGTCATTAGAGCAATGCTGTCACACGCCCCTTGTGCTATTGGTTCGCTGACCTTTAAATACAACATTCCCACAATGTTTCTCGGCCGAGCATAATCCTTCTCGGATGTTACCGTGTTCTGCCACAAGCCCCTGGCTTGTTCTCTCTCGTTACTAACTCTGTTATTGTCCTAGTTCATGTTCCTGGTTCCTGGTTCCTGGGCCTGCTGCTCTCTCTCCACTGCAGAGGCCGTGTCCTGGTTCCTGTGCTGAAGCGGTGGATCCCCAGCATTTCCTTCAGCTCCCTGTTCCCTGAGGCCTGCTGCCTTTCCCATAGCAGAGGCCTGACTTCTGGTTCCTGGGGCCTGCTGCTCTCTCTCCATTGCAGAGGCCGTGTCCTGGTTCCTGTGCTGAAGCGGTGGATCCCCAGCATTTCCTTCAGCTCCCTGTTCCCTGAGGCCTGCTACCTTTCCCATAGCAGAGGCCTGCTGACTAAGTCCTGAGGCCTGCTGCTCTCTCTCCTTGCAGAGGCCTGCCTTGCACTTCTGTGCTGAAGCACTGGTTTACCAGTGCTGCCAGGCAGTGTGCCCACTCCGGTCAACCTTCTCCTTGCTGAGAGTGGTAACATGGGCTGCGGTCGCCACCCGCGCAGAACCCGCTCCCGCCTTGCAGCTATTACGCTGAAGCGGGACCTACTTGACTACCTGTTGCTGAAACTCCGCCTGAATAACGTTCTCCCTGATGTCTCCAATACTGACCCTGGCTCGTCCACTGACTATGCTGCCTACTCCAGTCCCGACCCTGCTACGTACGACTACCAACTGCACATTCCGGAGCCGACTATGTGGTTTCAGGTCGGTGATTATATAACCCCACCTAAGCCCCGCAGTACGGTCCTGGTTTGTGGCGAGCACAACCGTGACATGTGGCTTTCGGTCTTCCTTACAAGTATCTCTTCTATCCTTTTTTTTCCTTGTTTGTTTTTCTGTGTCATGATGGCATCACTTTATTTGCATATTTTTGGAGTTGTTGGTTTCTCACTAGGGGTAAGCATTTTAAAGATTATCTTCACTGTGTTTGTTTGCTACTTGAGAGACTCCACAGGGAGCCGACACATCTAAATAAATACTCGAAATGCAACAATTTTTTAAAATCCATTTTTAGAGTGTCTGCCCATTTTTGCTATGAGAATAGGATAGAGATATAGATGTACAGTATAGGTATCTGTACCGTGTTAGCCAAGCTTAATAATCAAAATCGAAAGACGATACCGGTCTGTGGCTAACTAAATGCTTTTATTTGTGCGAGCTTTCTAGATACTCTGATCTCTGCTTCTGGCGGTGTTACAATGGAAAAAGCAAGAAAGGTTTTTACTTAACATCCAGGAATGTATCTGACTGAAGCCTATTCCACCCCCCTGTGCAGTATGCAATTTATGACTTAAGTTGTTAAATGGTCCCTAGAGGTTAGTGATGTAAGAGTGTGTGTGTGTGTGTGTGTGTGTGTGTGTGTGTGTGTGTGTGTGTGTGTGTGTGTACAGTATATGCATATGTGTGTATGTATGTGTATGTATGTGTATGTAAATATAAATTTATAAAGTGCCCACAGTATATACAGCACTTTACAAAAGGTGTGTGGGAGTGTATACCAATGGTGTGGGTAGGTGAAGGAATGTAAGAGGGTGTTGCATTACTATTAGTGTATTGGTATATAGGGATAGAATTACATGTCATATGTATGTGTAAGAGACAGCTGTGTGTGCATTCATATAGCACAGTATGTATATACATGTCCTTTAGCACTCATGGGAATAGAGTTCTCTTGTGTCAGGGTAGTGACTCATGAAGCTGCGGTCCCGGTTTATGCCACCGCTAACTGTCCCGAACAGTTGCATAAATTTGTATTCATGCAACCATCTTTCTTTCGGTGTTCTAAGATTACCATTGAATATGGCCACCTTCAGATCGTTCTTCTTATGGCTACAGTCAGAGAAATTTTCGCCGACAGGACTGTCTCTTGTTTCCGCGTGTGATGCTGTGGCGATGCAGATTCACTCTTGTTTAGCCCCTGTCCCATCTCACCTATGTAGTAGCAGCCCCCAGGACATTCCATGCACATGATGAGGTACACAACATTGCTGGAGGAACAGATGAACCTTCCTCTGATTTTGTACTACAGATCCTGTGTGGTATTTGTATTGTGCCCGCTGCGTGGAGCATTGCGCAGGTTTTGCATCTTGCATCCTGGCATGGTCTTGTCGCGCATTCAGTTGTACTGTTGAATACATTACTTCTCACCATCATTTTCCTGAGATTATGAGGTTGTCTGTATGATAAGGGTGTTTCAGGGAAGACCTGTTGCAGTCTTGTATCTTCCTGGTGAATGGGTTGTAGTTCCCTGGCGATCTTGTGTAGGGCTTCTAGGTATGGGTTATATGTGACCACCAAATGTACCCTGTCGCTTGTCTCTTTCTGTCTGTATTCAAGGAGATCACTTCTTGGTATTCTTGTGGCTTTGTGAATTTGCTGGTCTACAATGCTGTGGTTATATCCATGGTTTATGAAATCAGATCTCAAGGCTATAATCCGCTAGCCTCTGTCTCCTGTGTCGGAGCATATCCGGGTGTATCATATGGCTTGACTATAGATGGTTGCATGCTTAGTGTGTGTGTGTGTGGGGGGGGGGGGGGGGGGTGGGAGCTGGCTCTGTCTGTAGGTTTGCGGTATACAGAAATCTTTAGTTGGTTGTTCTTTATAGTAATGGTGATGTCTAGGAAATATACTTCGTCCGGGGAGTGGGTGAGTTTGAGGTTGATGGTCGGGTGGAATGTATTGAAGTTCTCATGGATCTGTATGAGGTCCTGTTTACCAGAGGTCCAAATCAGGAGGATGTCATCGATGTATCAAAGGTATGCAAGGAGTTTCAAGTGACAAGTGGAAAGAAAGTAACTTTCCAGTTTTGCGCAGAACAGATTGGCATACTGTGGCGCCATCCGAGTGCCCATAGCAGTCCCGGTTGTCTGGAGGTATGTGTAATTTCCAAATGTGACGTATTTTGCCCCGCCCGCCCCTCCCTGCCCCTTGCCCCCCGCCCCTACCTGCCCCTTGCCCCCCCGCCCTTTGCCCCCCCCGCCCTTCCCTGCCCTTTGCCCCCTGCCCTTCCCTGCCCTTTGCCCCCCCACCCCTCCCTGCCATTTGCCCCCCGCCCCTCCCTGCCCTTTGCCCCCCTGCCCCTCCCTGCCCTTTGCCCCCCCCCCCCCACCCCTCCCTGCCCTTTGCCCCCCCCTAGCCCCTCCCTGCCCTTTGCCCCCCCCGCCCCTCCCTGCTTTTTGCCCCCCCACCCCTCCCTGCCCTTTCCCCCACGCCCCTCCCTGCCCTTTGCCCCCCCCGCCCCTCCCTGCCCTTTGCCCCCCCGCCCCTCCCTGCCTTTTGCCCCCCGCCCCTCCCTGCCCTTTGCCCCCCGCCCCTCCCTGCCCTTTGCCCCCTCGCCCCTCCCTGCCCTTTGCCCCCCCGCCCCTCCCTGCCCTTTGCCCCCCGAACCTCCCTGCCCTTTGCCCCCCCGCCCCCTCCCTGCCCTTTGCCCTCCCCGCCCTTCCACGCCCCTTGGCCCCCCCGCCCTTATACGCCCCTCCCCCCCACCCTTCCACTCCATGCTCCCTGCCCTTCCACGCCCGGGCAACGCCGGGTATATCAGCTAGTATATATATAAAAACTACAAGGAAGAATGAATATGCACAGACACTCTATACTCCATCACGAAGAAGGAAGACACTGCTCACCTGTGGGACATCACTTCTCACAACCAGATCATTCCATAAATGATTTAAAAATCAAAATCCTCAATGGAATGTTTAAAAGCACCCAAGAACGGAAAACATTTGAACTCAGAATGATAAGACTCTTTGACACCAAAACCAAAGGACTTAATGCGGACATGGGTTTTCTCACACCCTATCAAAATTGTTTGTAATTATCCTGCTTGCCTCAATTCTTATCCACACTTTCTCCCCCCCCCCCCAGCATCCCTTTCCCTCCCCACCTTTCTTTGACACTGTCCCCTGGCTTCAAACACTTAACACCCTACCTTATCTACAGTAAATATCTGTTTTTTTTTTCTTTTTCCCCTCTCTCTACCCTGCTTTAGCCATTGAATCCTTTGTATATCAGTATTGCATGACCTGAAGAAGAGAGGAGAACTCTCGAAAGCTTGTCCTATGACATAAATTGTTAGTCCAATAAAAAAGGTATCACCTAATACTGAAGAACTCATTTATTCTGCACTATCGCAACTGGACTAACACGGCTATTTTCTGCTATATATATATATATATATATATATATATATATATATATATATATATATATATATATATATATATTAGCTGATATACCCGGCGTTGCCCGGGCGTGGAAGGGCAGGGGGCATGGAGTGGAAGGGCGGGGGGGAGGGGCGTGGAAGGGCAGGGGGGGGCCAAGGGGCATGGAAGGACAGGGAGGGCAAAGGGCAGGGAGGGGCGGGAAGGCAAAGGGCAGGGAGGGGCAGGGGGGCAAAGGGCAGGGAGGGGCGGGGGGGCAAAGGGCAAGGAGGGGCGGGGGGGGCAAAGGGCAGGGAGGGGCAGGGGGCAAAGGGCAGGGAGGGGTGGGGGGGGGCAAAGGGCAGGAAGGGGCGGGGGGGCAAAGGGTAGGGAGGGGCGGGGGGGCAAAGGGCAGGGAGGGGCGGGGGGGCAAAGGGCAGGGAGGGGCGGGGGGGGGCAAAGGGCAGGGAGAGGCAGGGGGCAAAGGGCAGGGAGGGGCGGGGGGGGCAAAGGGCAGGGAGGGGCAGGGGGGGCAAGGGGCAGGGAGGGGCGGGGGGGGGCAAAGCTCAGGGAGGGGCGGGGGGGGCAAAGCTCAGAGAGGGGCGGGGGGGGCAAAGCTCAGAGAGGGGCGGGGGGGCAAAGGGCAGGGAGGGGCGGGGCAAAGGGGCAGTGAGGGGCGGGGGGGCAAAGGGCAGGGAGGGGCGGGGGGCAAAGGGCGGGGGGGGAGGGCAAAGGGCAGGGCGGGGGGCCAAAGGGCAGGGGGGGCCAAAGGGCAGGGAGGGGCGGGGGGGGCTAAGGACAGGGAAGGGCAAGAGGGCAGGGAGGGGCAAGAGGGCAGGGAGGGGCGGGGGGGCAAGAGGGCAGGGAGGGGCAGGGGGGCAAAGGGCAGGGAGGGGCGGGGGGGCAAAGGGTAGGGAGGGGCAGGGGGCAAAGGGCAGGGAGGGGCAGGGGGGCAAAGGGCAGGGAGGGGCAGGGGGGGCAAGGGGCAGGGAGGGGCAGGGGGGGGCAAAGGGCATGGAGGGGCAGGGGGGGGGCAAAGCTCAGGGAGGGGCGGGGGGGGGGGGCAAAGCTCAGAGAGGGGCGGGGGGGGGCAAAGGGCAGGGAGGGGCAGGGCAAAGGGCAGGGAGGAGCGGGGCAAAGGGCAGGGAGGGGCGGGGGGGCAAAGGGCAGGGAGGGGCAGGGGGGGCAAAGGGTGGGGGGGGAGGGCAAAGGGCAGGGCGGGGGGGGCCAAAGGGCAGGGAGGGGTGGGGGGGCCAAAGGGCAGGGAGGGGCGGGGGGGCTAAGGACAGGGAAGGGCAAGAGGGCAGGGAGGGGCAAGAGGGCAGGGAGGGGCGGGGGGGGCAAGAGGGCAGGGAGGGGCAGGGGGGCAAGAGGGCATGGAGGGGCGGGGGGGCAAGAGGGCAGGGAGGTGCGGGGGGGGCCAGAGGGCAGGGAGGGGCGGGGGGCTAAGGGCAGGGAGGGACAAGATGGCAGGGAGGGCGGAGGGGGCAAGAGGGCAGGGAGGGCAGGGGGGCAAGAGGGCAGGGGGGCAAGAGGGCAGGGAGGGAGGGGGGCAAAGGGCAGGGGGGGCAAGAGGGGAGGGGAGGCAAGAGGGCAGGGAGGGAGGGGCAAAGGGCAGGGGGGGGCAAGAGGGCAGGGGGGCAAGAGGGCAGGGGGGCAAGAGGGCAGGGGGGCAAGAGGGCAGGGGGGGCAAGAGGGCAGGGAGGGAGGGGGGCAAGAGGGCAGGGGGCAAGAGGCCAAAGGGCAGGGGGGCAAAGGGCAGGGTGGCAAAGGGCAGAGGGGCAAAGGGCAGGGAGGCAAAGGGCAGGGGGCAAAGGGGAAAGGGGCAGGGAGAGGGAGGGCAGGGGGGAAAAGGGCAGGGGGCAAAGGGCAGGGGAGGGAGGGCGGGCAGGCAGGGGTCAAAGGGCAGGGGTCAAAGGGCAGGGGTCAAAGGGCAGGGGGCAAGGGCAGGGGGAGGGAGGGCAGGGGGCAAGGGCAGGGGGAGGGAGAGCAGGTGGCAAAGGGCAGGGGAGGGAGGGCAGGGGGCAAATGGCATTGGGAGGGAGGGCAGGGGGGGCAAAGGGCATTGGGAGGGAGGGCAGGGGTGGCAAAGGGCAGGGGGAGGGAGGGCAGGGGGGCAAAGGGCAGGGGGAGGGAGGGCAGGGGGAGGGAGGCCAGGGGGGGCAAAGGGCAGGAGTGGCAAAGGGCAGGGGGAGGGAGGGCAGGGGGGGCAAAGGGCAGGGGGAGGGAGGGCAGGGGGGGCAAAGTGCAGGGGGGGCAAAGGGCAGGGAGGGCAGGAGGGGCAAAGGGCAGGGGGAGGTAGGGCAGGGGGGCAAAGGGCAGGGGGGGCAAAGGGCAGGGGGGGCAAAGGGCAGGTGGGGCAAAGGGCAGGGGGCAGGGGGGGCAAAGGGCAGGGGGAGTCAGGGACGCGTTAAATAACCCATTCCCCTGCGTTTCCTCACCTTGCACATGGCCGCGCTCCTCTTCCTACGGGTACCGGCCGCCCTCCTCCTCCACCTCGGCTCCTCCGCGGAGAGGCTGAGACGCTCCGGTGAGGAGGTGCTGTGCCTCTCGCGGGGAGAGGCGGAGACAGCCGGAGGAGATGGAGACAGCCGGAGGAGAGGCCTCTGGGATGGGGAGCGCCGGGTAAGGGGAGAGCCGCGTGCTCTGTGTGTGTGTGGGGGGGGGGGGGAGCGCCAGGGGGGAGAGCCGCTCAGTGCTCTGTGTGTGTGGGTCGGGGGGGGGGGGGAGCGCCGGGGGGGGAAGAGGCGCTCAGTGCTCTGTGTGTGTGGGTGGGGGGGTGAGCCGGGGGGGGAGCGCCGGGTGAGGGGAGAGCCGCTCACTGCTCTGTGTTTGTGGGTGGGGGGGGGGGGGGTTAGAGTCCCCCGCTATGTCCCAGGCGCTTGCTCCGCTCCCCCGCTGACTGTAGCGGTGCCGGGGGAGGGAGGGTGGGGGGGGGGGTAAGGGGAGGAAAAAGCGCGGGAAACCGGGAGACCCGGGAAGAGGAGGAGGTGCGCGCTGGTCCCGATGAGCGCCGCAGTGTGTGTGTCTGTGTGTGTGTGTCTGTGTGTGTGCGTGTGCGTGTGTGTGTGTGTCACTCCGCCTCAGGCCAATGAGAGGTGTGCGGGGCGGGCGGGCCAAGGGACCAATGAGATTTCCCCTAGGGACACAGGAGATGCAGACAGGCATACAGTGCTTTCACTAATATATAATAAGATATCTGGCAGGCACTCTAAAAATGGATTTGAAAAATAAAATCGCTGCATTTCGAGTATTTATTTAAACGTTTCGGCTCCCCGGGGAGTCTCTCAAGTATATATTTATTAAAGATAGGCACAAAAAAGTTTTTTTTTTTAGAAAAAACAAAAATTGATTTTTTTTACAATTCTAAACCAAATCCCAAACTAAAACAAATCTTGTTTTTTTTTAAAAAACAAAAATTAAAACACACATTTTTTTAGAAGTAAAGTCACAACTTTAATGTTGATGTAAATGCTATTTCATATTATTCTACACTTTTCAGAAGGCAATTTCTGTTGGTCTATTATTAGGAAAGGGTACAGAAGAGAGAAAACACCAGATATTAGGGAAATACAGTCTACTATTCACTTTCATTACTACTGTATTATGGCAGCATACACTTTCTAAATGGTAAATTCTTATTAAATACAACATTCTTCCTTTTTATTTTATATCAATTTACCTTTTTCCAGTATACTATAATTTGCCCTAAACTTATTGCCATTTAAGTAATAGTCCCTATGAATATAAATAAATAGCTGCATGGTGCTGATGCCTAGACTGATGTAAAATAAAGGACAACATGGGTCAAATACAAACTCTGCGGCATGTGTCTTAATTATAGTAATAATGTAACTTTTCCACTAGAGGGTGCTAAAACAACTTATTACACAGAACTGTTCTTTTTTCTGTTTTTGATTTCAGCATACACACTACAATTAGATGAAACATTTTGTTCAACCTCAGTTGAATGCAGATATAAAAAATGTTTTAAGTTAGAATTCTTGAACATAACTTCCTAGTATCCCCCCAGCAAACAATAATAAAGAAACCTTTTCTGGCAGGTCATTTCTTTCTGTTTGTGCTAAAATCACTTGATGGATTATCACTGAATTGACGTACGGTGAAGCTGAAGCCTTTCCTGTAAGGGACATCTTGGTGCAATTGGCCACTCGCCTCACATAAAAACATCCTTGACCATGTCATTAATGGGGGGAAAAAACATGCAGTAGTGTTTTAGCTCTCTGTGTATCTTAACATACAGTAAGACTACGTGGCTAATTTAAAACTTAAGTCCCACTTAGTAATAGATTGAAATTGAACAAAAGTAAAACCACTGCACTATTTACATATAATCTGACGTCAATGGTTTCTGTCATCATGTAATAAATGTTTGATAGCTTTACAAACTAACAGATCACAGAATATACAGGGGCATATGTGTTGACACACAAGTGGTGCAATACTGGAGCAAAAAAAAACTTCACCACATATCAAAGAAACCAATTCTATTAAAATCAATCTATGTTTTCTTTGATACATCTGTAACAATGTTTTTGCCCCAGATTTGCACTACTTTTACCTTGTGTGACAAACGGCTTACTCCGGGGCTCCGCCGTCTGTCCGGGACTGTTAGAACACGGTCTTTTAGGGTAGGTTAAATGATGAGACGTCACGTACTGTTCCTTTAAACAGGCTATGCCTGGTTTATTCAGTCCCAGGCACTGAGACTGCCACAGTTTTAAACAGAAAACAAAGCCAAACAAAAAGCTGCTCGTCTGAGCGATAACTTAAACTTAGATGTCCCTGACTCAGAGTTGGAAGTGGCTTGTCCACTTCCACCAACAAAATAAGTACCTTTGCAGTCTTTAGACAAACTAACAGAATGAATGAAGCGATTTGGGAAAGAGGCTTTCTCACCCCTCTGCAGTTCAGCAGCCTTCCAGGCTCTTGGGCGGGGCCCAGAGGAAACAGGAAACAGGTCTTATATACCTGAACTCTAATCAGCATGACAGGTGACAGAAAACAGGCAGCAGACAAACTGTGGAATGGAGTGCCTGTACCACGAGGCTGCCCTGTTCAGCTTAGACAGGACAGAAACTGTTCAGTATCCTGGGAGCCCTGTATATGGAGTTTATTACCAACCCCTGGTTTCTGTCACATATCCTCCCCCCCAGCTCAGACCTCGAGGGGTGAGCGACCATGGATATTAGGGAGTGCATCCTTGACAACCCGTCGGCATTGCCATGTTTGTGCCCCGACCTGTGTTCCACAGAAAATTTAAAGGGCTGTAGGCTTAGGAACCACCTGGTCACCCTAGCGTTCTTCTCCCTATTTTGACACATCCAGGTAAGGGGTGCATGATCTGTGACCAATCGGAACTTTCTCCCCAACAGATAATACTTGAGTGTCTCTACAGCCCACTTTATTGCGAGACACTCTTTCTCGACTATGGAGTAATTTTTCTCCTGGGGATTTAGTTTCCTACTTAAATAAAGGATGGGGTGCTCCTCCCCTTGAGACTCCTGGGAGAGTACCGCCCCCAGCCCTACCTCAGATGCGTCGGTTTGGACTACGAACTCTTTGGAGAAGTCAGGTGTGACCAACACTGGTTGGGCACAGAGAGCTTCTTTCAGGCTTCTAAAGGCCTGTTCGGCTTCGGGGGACCATTTTACCATTAGCGGTCCTCTTGCTTTTGTGAGGTCGGTTAGTGGGGTTGCCTTAGTTGCAAAATTGGGAATAAACCTCCTATAGTAGCCAATTAACCCCAAAAAGGTCCTTACTTGTTTGTGACTGGCCTTGGCCAATTTTGTATCGCCTCTACTTTGAGTGTTTGTGGTTTGAGTAACCCTCTACCAATAGAATACCCCAGATACTTGGCCTCCTCCAGACCAATAGTGCATTTAGCGGGGTTAGCAGTTAGTCCAGCAGACCGAACTGCGTCGAGCACAGCTTGGACCTTTGGAAGGTGGGACTGCCAATCTTCACTATGGATTACCACATCATCCAGGTAGGCGGCAGCGTACCGAACATGTGGTTTTAAAATTTTATCCATCATTCTTTGGAATGTGGCGGGAGCTCCATGTAAGCCAAAAGGCAGCACCTTATATTGAAAGAGGCCGTCTGGGGTTGAGAAGGCTGTTTTTTCTTTTGCCCTTTCTGTGAGGGGAACCTGCCAGTACCCTTTTGTTAGGTCTAGGGTTGTGAGATATCGGGCTTTGCCCAGTCTCTCTACAAGTTCATCCACCCTGGGCATAGGATAAGTATCAAATTTTGACACCGCGTTTAGTTTCCGGTAGTCATTACAAAACCTTGTTGTACCGTCTGGCTTTGGGACTAAAACTATAGGGCTGTTCCACCCACTTTGGGATTCCTCAATTACGCCTAGTTTTAGCATTTTTTTAACCTCTAAACTTATAGCCTCTCTCTTGGCCTCTGGGATTCGGTACGGTTTAAGGTTAACTCGGACCCCCGGTTCAGAGACTATGTCATGTTTAATTACGTTAGTTTTACCTGGCTGTGTAGAGAAGATTTCTTTGTTCCTTCTCACTAAACTCTGGACCTCTCGTTTTTGATGCACGGACAGTGTTTCAGCTATGCTAACCTCTGGGTCAGTTTCTTGATTCTCTGACGGACCTGGGGGTACTAGGGTTAACAAGACCTCTCTATCTTTCCAGGGCTTGAGTAGGTTTATATGGTAAATTTGCTCAGGTTTCCTCCTACCTGGCTGCCTTACCCTATAATTTACTTCTCCCACTCTTTCCAAGACCTCATATGGCCCATGCCATTTAGCAAGGAATTTACTCTCCACGGTGGGAACCAGAACTAGTACCCTATCACCTGGAAAAAAAATTCTGACCCTAGCACCCTTATTATACGTATTCCTTTGTGCTTCTTGAGCTTTCTCCATGTGTTCCCTCACTATGGGTAGGACTGCAGCAATGCGGTCCTGCATTTGGGCAACATGCTCTATTACACTTCTGTAAGGGGTAACCTCGTGTTCCCAAGTTTCTTTGGCTATATCCAGTAAGCCCCTTGGATGTCGGCCATACAATAGTTCAAACGGGGAGAAGCCTGTGGATGACTGGGGAACTTCCCTAATGGCAAATAACAGGTATGGTAACAAACAGTCCCAGTTTTTCCCATCCTTATCGACCGCCCGGCGTAACATGCTCTTTAAGGTTTTATTGAACCTTTCCACTAAACCATCTGTTTGTGGATGATAGACTGAGGTTCTGAGATGCTTGATTTTTAGGAGTTTACATAGCTCTTTTGTTACTTGGGACATAAATGGTGTTCCCTGGTCAGATAAGATCTCTTTAGGAATTCCGACCCGGGAAAACAGAAGTACTAACTCTTTTGCTATGTTTTTAGCAGAGGTGCTACGTAGGGGAACTGCCTCCGGATATCGGGTAGCATAATCTAATATTACCAATATATGCTGATGTCCCCTAGCAGACTTTATTAGGGGTCCTACTAGATCCATAGCAATCCGGTCAAATGGTACCTCTATTATGGGAAGGGGTACCAATGGGCTGCGGTATGCTTTGAACGGGGCGGTGATCTGACATTCTGGGCATGAGGAACAATAGTTTGTAATTTCTGCCAGAACCCCAGGCCAATAAAAGCTTCGGAGAACCTTTTCTTTTGTCTTTTCCACCCCTAGGTGTCCCCCCAATGGATGACTATGTGCGAGGTGTAATACTACGTTACGGAATGTCCGTGGTACCAACAATTGTTTAGTTGTAACTGATTTTCTTTTATCAACCCGATATACTAGGTCGTTCTCTACCTCGAAGTAGGGGTAAGCAAGTGACCTATCTGGTTGGCCATGAGTACTATTCTGGTCCCGTATATTTCCCCTTGCTACCGCTAATGTGGGGTCCTCCCACTGGGCCTTCTTAAAACTCCCAGGACTGACCTCTAGGTCAGCGAGGGTCTTATCCTGTACTGGGGTGGTAAGTGCCTGATCAACATCTTGATTTGGGGTATTCCCTACCAAAGTAGTGATGGGGAAGGGAATTTCACAGCACTCCTCCTTTTCCCCCTTCTTATTTGGGCCCTCGTCAACCTCCATTTCTGAAAAAGGGAAAGGATTTGTTTCTTCTAACACTTCGTTATGGTCTGCTATTGAACTCTGGGCGCTATTCTGAGCTGGGGACCACATTTTTAGAAAATGGGGAAAGTCGGTCCCTATTAACACATCATGTGCCAGTTTGGGTACAACACCCACCTTGAAATCTAAAGAACCAAATTCTGTTTCAAAAAAAACATCAACAGTGGAATATTCATGATTATCCCCATGTATACAACAAATTGCCACTCTTTGTGAACTGTTTACCTGTTTCTTCTTAATGGGCAATAGGTATTCGGACACTAGTGTGACCATACTCCCAGAGTCAAGAAGTGCCCGAACCCTCTTACCATTAACCTTTACAAATGCCCACAGATGGTTATTCAAGGGGTCCTCTGGGCTAGGGCCCATACATTGGGACAACAGCGAATAAGGTTCCACGCTGTTGCATTGCATGGGCTCATCATTTAGTGGGCAGATTTTTGCTGTGTGGCCCCTCTCATGACAATTTACACATTTAGGTACATAGTCTGTGTCCCACTTAGAGCCTTTTCCCGGCTCCCCATGTTGGCTATTGCCCTTAGTGTGCGAACCACTGTTGCTGGAGCGGCGTGAAGGTGGTCGCCGCTCTTCAGCGCCCCTTAACCCCGGTACCCTTTTACCGTCTCTGGAAGAGTCCTGGAACCTCGGATAGTGGGGTTGCTCCACGACTGTGGGTTGCGGGTGCTCTTCTGCTGCACTGTACCTTTCTACAAGGGCCACAAGCTCATCCGCATTGTGGGGGTCACTCCGACTGACCCAACGGCGTAAGGCAGAGGGAAGTTTCCTCAAGAACTGGTCCATGACCAACCGTTCCACGATGTGGCTTGCTGAGTTGATCTCGGGTTGTAGCCACTTCCGGGCGAGGTGGATGAGGTCATACATCTGGCTTCGGGTGGCTTTATCCATCGTGAAGGACCATGCGTGAAACCTTTGGGCACGAACAGCCGTGGTTACGCCGAGGCGGGCGAGGATCTCGAACTTCAATTTTGCATAGACGTTAGCTTCGGCTGGCTCTAGATCAAAGTAAGCCTTCTGGGGTTCGCCGCTTAGGAAGGGTGCGATTAGACCAGCCCACTCAGCTTCTGGCCATCCCTCTCTCTGTGCCGTGCGTTCAAACGTGAGAAGATAGGCTTCCACATCATCCGAGGGTCCCATCTTCTGAAGGTAGTGGCTTGCCCTGGTCATTTTCGGAACTGGGGCTGCCTCTGCCAGTGGAAGGTTACTGATAGTCCCCCTCAGGATCTCGAGTTCCTGCTGTAAGCCCTGAGCGAACCGCTTTTGCTCCTCTCTCAGCAGGCGGTTTGTCTCTTGCTGGTTTGCATTAGTCTCTTGCTGGGCTATTAACAGCTGTCGCTGGGTTTCACTCGCCTGTTGCTGGGCTTCATTCGCATCTTTCTGGACAGCGACATTGCGTACCAGCGCACTCACCACGTCTTCCATCTTGTTTGGAGAGAGAGAAAAAAAAACCTTCTTTTTTTTTTTTTTTTTTTAAAGTTCTTTAACCCCCAGACCTTTCAGTGTTCTGCCCGCATTCTCCACCATATGTGACAAACGGCTTACTCCGGGGCTCCGCCGTCTGTCCGGGACTGTTAGAACACGGTCTTTTAGGGTAGGTTAAATGATGAGACGTCACGTACTGTTCCTTTAAACAGGCTATGCCTGGTTTATTCAGTCCCAGGCACTGAGACTGCCACAGTTTAAACAGAAAACAAAGCCAAACAAAAAGCTGCTCGTCTGAGCGATAACTTAAACTTAGATGTCCCTGACTCAGAGTTGGAAGTGGCTTGTCCACTTCCACCAACAAAATAAGTACCTTTGCAGTCTTTAGACAAACTAACAGAATGAATGAAGCGATTTGGGAAAGAGGCTTTCTCACCCCTCTGCAGTTCAGCAGCCTTCCAGGCTCTTGGGCGGGGCCCAGAGGAAACAGGAAACAGGTCTTATATACCTGAACTCTAATCAGCATGACAGGTGACAGAAAACAGGCAGCAGACAAACTGTGGAATGGAGTGCCTGTACCACGAGGCTGCCCTGTTCAGCTTAGACAGGACAGAAACTGTTCAGTATCCTGGGAGCCCTGTATATGGAGTTTATTACCAACCCCTGGTTTCTGTCACACTTGACACATATGCACCACAGTATATTCTTCTTTTACATGATACTATTTACCGGCTCATACTTCAGCGAGGAGAGAATTAAGCAGCAGTCCCAAAGTTAGGCTGGTCAAGGAAAATGACTGGAAGCAGATCCACCAACAGGGTGGGTCTGCCGGGGTTGGCGCCCCGGGACCGGTGAGTCAGGGGGTCCGGCCGCCCGGGCCCCCTGCGCGGCCGTGCCCGTTTCATCTAAAAAAAATGCCAGAAAAAAAATGTCAGTCAGTCACGCAGTCTGTCACCCAGTCAGTCAGTCACCCACCTACCCAGGCAGACAGTCAGTCAGTCACCGAGGCTGGCAGTCAGTCACCCACCCAGGCAGGCAGGCAGTCAGTCACCCACCCATCCGGGCAGGCAGTCAGTCAGTCGGTCGCCCACCCACCCACCCATCCAGGCAGACAGTCAGTCACCCACCAAGGCAGTCAGTCACCCAGTCACCCAGTCACCCACCCACCCACCCAGTCAGTCAGTCACCCAGGCAGTCAGTCACCCAGTCAGTCAGTCAACCACCCACCCACCCATCCAGGCAGTCAGTCACCTCAGTCAGTCACCACCCACCCAGGCAGTCAGTCAGTCACCACCCACCCACCCAGTCAGTCACCCACCCACCCAGTCAGTCACCCACCCACCAGGCAGTCAGCCAGTCAAGTCACCCACCCAGTCAGTCAGTCAACCAGTCAGTCACCCAGTCAGTCACCCAGTCAGTCAGTCACCCAGTCAGTCAGTCACCCACCTACCCAGGCAGGCAGTCAGTCAGTCACCGAGGCTGGTAGTCAGTCACCCACCCATCCGGGCAGGCAGTCAGTTGGTCGCCCACCCACCCATCCAGGCAGACAGTCAGTCACCCACCAAGGCAGTCAGTCAGTCACCCACCCACCCAGTCAGTCAGTCACCCAGTCAGTCAGTCAACAACCCACCCACCCATCCAGGCAGTCTGTCACCCACCCAGGCAGTCAGTCAGTCACCACCCAACCAGGCAGTCAGTCACCACCCACCCACCCAGTCAGTCACCCACCCACCCAGTCAGTCAACCAGGCAGTCAGTCAACCAGCCAGTCACCCACCCACTCAGTCACCCAGTCAGTCAGTCAACCAGTCAGTCACCCAGTCAGTAAGTCACCCAGTCAGTCAACACACACACCCAGACAGTCAGTCACTTAGTCAGTCTAGGCAGGCAGTCAGTCACCCACCCAGTCACCCAGTCAGTCACCCAGTCACCCAGTCAGTCACTCAGTCAGTCACACAGGCAGGCTGTCAGTCACCCACCCACTCTGTCAGTCAGTCACCCACTTACCCAGGCAGGCAGGCAGTCAGTCACCCAGGCAGTCAGTCACCCACCCAGGCAGTCAGTCACCCACCGAGGCAGTTAGTCACCCACCCAGGCACTCAGTCAAGAGTAGGCAGTCACCCACCCAGGCAGACAGGCAGGCAGGCAGTCAGTCAGTCACCCACCCATACATGCAGGCAGTCAGTCACCCACCCAGTCAGTCACCCACCCAGGCACTCAGTCAAGGGCAGGCAGGCAGTCATCCACCCAGGCAGGCAGTCAGTCACCCACCCACTCATGCAGACAGTCAGTCACCCACCCAGTCAGTCACCCACACACGCAGTCACCCATCCAGGCATTTAACCACCCACCAGGCAGTCAGTCATCCACACAACCACCCTGGCAGTCAGACAGGCATTCAATCATCCAGGCAAGCAGTCAGTCAAGATAGTCACCCACCCAGCCAGTCAGTCACCCACCCACGCACCCAGGCAGTCACCCACGCAGTCAGTCAGCCATACTTAACCCCCCCCATGCCCATACTTAACCCCCCCCCTCAGCCCATACTTAACCCCCCCTGCCCAGGTCCAGGAATCCCCCCAGGCCTTTTGTCACATTGGATGTAGCATTGGGTATCTTTGTCTTTTGTTGAAAATATTAACATAAATAAATTGCATTGTAATGTTTTTTTCCGTATTACAATAAGAAGAAAACAGTTAAGTAAAAGTTGCGCGCTAAAACATTTTTTTTCGTGGTATGTGCACTATAGGTTGGGGAGGGGGGGGCTGCTCCTTTCATTTGTCCTGGGCCCCATGATGTCTGTTGGCGGCCCTGACTGGAAAATTTTACACACATTTGTAATCAGCCTTACAAAGGTGAAGTGAAAAAAAACAACCTATTTTGTCAATTTAAAAAAATTTTGAATAGAAATTGTTCCTCCTAATGGAGACATTTAATACAAATAAATTATTCTGTGGAATTACAACTGCAGCAAGTGTGTCCCATGTTATATCTCACCAGCAATCGTAGGGCTATTAGCTTTGTTCCTACAGCAGTTATTATCATTTTACTCATTATAATCCCGGCTATTGGTGATATAGCTCCTCCTGCTGTTCTTGTATCATTACAACTGAGACATTGATACATTCAAATAACAGTAATACTATTATTATTATTAGGGGGCAATATATTCCACAGCACAATGTAAGGATAACAGGTAATACAATACAATTTACAAAAATACTCCATAACATTAATCTCTGCTGTGCCGGAATTTGTTTATGGCACATGTGTAGCAGTCATATGGCCTCCTGCACACACACAGGTACTGCCGAAACCATCGACAGGCTACAACCATCCTCTCTTTCCCTCTCCCCCCACTAAACAGGCTCACGCCCTCCTCTCATTTGACAGGTACTGCCGGCCAGTGACCCAGATTAAGATTTTAGTTCTGGGCACCTGGAAACCTTTTTTGCAGGCCTGGTGTACATATCCACAATAAACAGGTTGTTAAGGGTCGATTTTGGAAACAGTGTACCCTGCTTTGAAGACATCCCTGCCATGATTCCCCCTCACAGTACTCCTCATAGACCAATAGGGGCACACAGAGGAGTCAAGTTTAGACCCAGAACTGGTAAGAACACTGCATGAGGCCATCTTAGTTTTGGTATAAAACCTCATATGCCTGGGACATAGTGCCTCTCAAACGTGCTGAGGCTCAGGGAAAGTGGTGCTTTCCCTGGCCTTACACAGCGCGCCATCAGGGGGCGGGACGGGGGCGGGCCAGTGACGTCACGGAGCTGGTTCGCCCTCATTGGGCAAACCGCTCACGTGACCGGCCCTGCGCTCCGGCAAGCGGGGAAATTTCAAAACGCCGTCAGACACACGCTTCCCCAAGCGTGCTGACGCGTGTGCGAGCCCCTGCTAAAGCCGCTCTCATTGCGGCTGCAGGGACTCAGTGCCGAGCAGCAGCACGGCTCAGCACGGGTCAGCGCATAAGCGCTGACCATGTCCCAGGCCTAAGAGTGGGACATTTGGTTGTCGCTGTCTGACACGTGAGCAAATGACCGCTGGTGTTAAGCCGCAGACAGACCCTCCACCACAGCCGAACCACCACGGGAACCTCCACCATCGGCCACTTCTACGGGGAGACAACAAAAAACAAAGAAGCCTAGTGCTACTTCCAATATGACAAAAATACACAGTGCAATACTGGCTATATATTCTCTTGAAAAAGGGTAATTTAGTTTAACCCTTTGGCCAAAGCGTCTTAAGCCTGCTGCCACTTTCAAGGCATGACCATTAGCAGGTCCTAACACTACCTGAGTTAAAATTCTTATTAACCTCTATAATTAGAAGAAGAATGATCACAATTGATCTGTCGTAACCCAGCAAAATGAAACTGACCTGCCAACTTGTAAAGTGGGAAGGGACGAGCTTAAACCCTGAGGGGGAGGAGCCACTAACCTCCAAAAACAGCTGAGACAAGCTGGACAAGTTTATGGGTTAGGATAGGGGGTTAACTTTAGGGGTTTTAGTGGTTAGGGGGTTAATTTAAGGTTTTTTTTGTTAAGGGGTTAAAGTTTTAGTGTAGGGTGTAGCGTTAGTATTAGGGGTTAAGATTAGGAACTTACCTTGGCGGCGAAACGGCCACAGAGACAGGTTCCAGCGGGGAGGTGAGTTGCTGCAAAGTGCCAACATTTGTTCATGGCAAGAAGGGCACAACGAAACGTCCTAGACCGAATTCCCACCCAATCTGCATGGCAATTTTCTGTTTACAGGTCAGCAGTCAGGCCATTCTTTGTTCCCTAGTGCTGAAACTTTCCCTGTTCCTTTTTATCAGGCTTCTAGTTTTTCAGATCTACAAGTACCTCCGAGTTTGTTGTCTTGTATTCCCTTTGCACTATTTCCCCCCTGTTTATTATTTGTCCCTTGCTACTATTACATGTAGCACTGCAATGCTTGCAGCTAACCTTAGTCCTTAGCTGTCCTTAGTCTGTACTGTCATTTCCATTAGCAATATTTGCCCCCGGTTTTGTTTGTTCCCTTAACTACCATTTTAACTACCTTAACTACCATTTTTCAGACTCCATTTTGTTTTCCCACTCTTATTTACTTTGGTTTAGCAATAAATCCTGTTCGTTTTTACGTATTTCGGTCTCCTGTCTCCATGTTACCTCCGAGATACATCCTGATAATGCTCTTACCACCGTAATGATTTTGGGTGCTTGTACAGTACATGCAAACTTATTTTTCCTTATTCAGTCATCCCTGCTTCTAGCTATGGGAGACTTAGTTCAGCATCTAGTACAGTATTTGTCCAATTATAGAACAGCCCTGAATATAAAGCGACCCCCTTACTTCCAGTGGTAGCCTGAAAGAAAGAAAAAGGTTTTTTGTTAACTGTCTCCTCTCTACATATCACAGCATCACAATGCTGGCTATTGTTTATAGCTTACACAGGACCGAAAGGAGCGCATGCGCTCCTTTCAGCCCTGTGTAAGCTATTAACACAGTAGCCATCTGCTCACGCATGCGCTCCTTTTGGTCCTGTGTAAGCTATTAACACAGTAGCCACCTGCTCGCGCATGCGCAGACAGATACTGTGTTAATCTCTTACACAGGAGCGGACACTGCACTCAGCAGCAGAGCTTGATTATAAGGAGAGTATACATGTTTCAAAATAACTTCATTGAAATAAAAAACTTGCCTTATGATCGGACAAAACCGGTATTCTTTGATTCTCCACTAATTTTCTTCAGTATATTATTGCCTTATTCAATTAAAAAGGAGAACGCCACACAGTCCTTACTCTTTACATTTCATTTGGCTCCCAAAAATGTCCAGGAGAATCAAGTCGTATATATATATGGGGACGGTAACAGGGTGCCTTCCCTGTCTAAGTAGTTTGCAGGAAAACCTGTGTGGCAAGCTTGAGACCAGCACTGAGCAGGTTAATTCAGTGCAGCCTGTCTTAATTAACCTGCTCGGCTGGCTCGTTAGCTGAAGCATTTACTGCAGGGAGATCTTTCGTCCACGGAAGCACCCTGCACTGCTAGAGAGATCAGAGGAGTTTGATCTCGGGCGAGATTTGCACAGGGAGAGGCGTCTCTCTCTCTGCAGCAGAAAGAAATCGCCGGGTGAGCCCTTTTCAGAGGGGCGATCATTATGTCGTCGGCTTTTCGCCAGATTTCCAAATGTTGCTATGACAGGTATTGTGGGCTTTCTGCAAACCGTGATAGCAACGCTGTGAAAACTGGCGATTTAAACAGCCCGGCAATCTTTCTTCTTCTGTGCTTAGTGCATAGACCCCATATTATTTTCTGAAATTAGAAAGCTTTACATCTCTCTGTTAAACAAAACTGTGTTTCTCTTCAAGTTTCTTACTAGTAAGTGAAATGTGACAAGTACTACATTTTGTGATATTAATATCTAATATATTAAAGAAAACGAGTGCTATGCTTCTAATAAACAATTGCAAATATGATTATACAAAACACTAACTCTAAATAGTCAATTGCTGCCTGGGTAGTCCATAGAATTTTCTGCAGAAATTCCAGTAGTTATGTTCATGACTTGATTGACTTGATTGACTCTCCAAAGCGCAATAGATGGCTTTTGTAACCCGAAATTATAAAAAACAAAGTGTAGTACGCATGTACTATAAACACTCACGATATTTCTCCCTTTGTTTCAGGCATTGAACCGTATCATTAATTCGAGCGTTCCTTCAAATGACAGATTTCATAGGAAAAGAAGATCAGGGAAAATGTGCAGAACTACACTAAAAAAGTTATGGTAGCTAGGGGACAGACAAAAAGCAAGGGGGGGGGGGCACAAAGTGATAAGGGAAACCATAGACAAACTAAAGTAAATCGCAGTGCTACATTCAACCGCAATGGTAGCAAAAGACAAAAGATAAACAAGGGACATAAACAGGGCAAATGTAATACAAGAATAACAAACAAGAAGGTACCATGATAAATCTGTAGAACTGGAAGCCTGAAAACAAAGGAACAGGTAAAGTCGCAGCGCAAGGGAAAAATAATAACCTGCCTCCTGACCTGTAAACAGAATGTTTGACGAGCAAAGACCAAACAGGTTTGTTGGGGTTTTATAGCCAACCTAGGTAGCAGCTGACCTCATTAACTATTCTAGTTATAACTCAGCAGTGCGCAAACTCAGGGGAGCGCCCAAGACTTTTCTGGGGGGGGGGGCGGCGTTTACAAAGGCCCCGCGCTGAGAGCGCGAGGCCTCTGTAAACTTACTTACCAGGCTCTGGTCACGCGTCTCTATGACAACGCGGCGTCAAACGACGCCCGTTGTCATGGAGACGTGACGTCAAATGATGCTGCGGGAATTACGTCACATGACCCTGCAGCATAATTTGATGCATCATTAGACGAGGGGGCACGACCGAGGAGGGAGCAGGTAGGGGGGCGCGGGGAGTTTGCGCACCGCTGTTCTGACTGACCACAGTCAGAATCTAACTCCTCTATGCGCCCTACAGGTCAGCAAGTAGTACTGCGGGAGGGAATCATGACACAACAATCTGTATATTTAGGATCCTATGGTATATTGAATCCTGGTCTCTAAAATCAGAATCGCACTCACTGAATTTTTTAAAAACATCATGCATATATTCATCATGGCAGACACAAAAGTTCAGAGCCATTTACTGTGTCCATCTGCCGGATAGCTCTGCATCTCGGTGTACTCCTCTCCTCGTGGCTGCTTCTCAGACTCCACCTCCCATGTGTTGTCACAGAGCAGCTCGGGACCAGTCTAAGCCATCTTCAAATTAACCCTACACATTTCACGACAACCAGTTGCTTCCTCATACATACTTACATCAATTCTCTTACTGACTGAGCTCCTGAGAATATCATCAAGTTAATATTTCTGCACCCCACTGGAGCAAGCCAGAAAATTTGTTTAGTTCATTCCACTTGTTTGCCATGAAGGCAGTTCTGTATTTAATTTGTAAACCCAAATTGTCAAACTTGGAGACCATGTTAATATATGTATTGGGTTACGCCCAGTTAAGGCAGAAAAAACCTTTATAGGAAATAAGTCACAGTGTTGCATTTGACTGCTTCACCATAATCCACCCACACACCAATTGCAGCCAATGTAAATCTCAGCACATTTAAAGACAGCTTCGATCTTTTCAGGCATTTGCATCATAATGCAAATATCAAAAGCTCGACTGGCTTAATTAAAATCTACACGTTGTGACACGTGCTAACGTTGCCACATCACTAACTTTATTTAGACATAAAAAAAAAACATATTGGTTCCAGGGTTACAACTGTAGAACCTTCACTATCACAGAGGGTTTTGACTAGTTCGCCTCATTGGCCACACGTAATGCACTGGAATTAACTGATGAACAGGGCAATATGATACTTCCTTAGGAGGTCTTGTTGTAGCAACAGAAGAAAAACTACATTGACTCTTGGTTTCCCACTAGTTGATTTTCTAGTTGCAGCATATGTCAAGAGCAAAGAAAATGTACAGTATCCTGATTTATTGCTCTGTCGGTAACTTGAATTTCTCCTGTGAAATGATATGTTTTCTTCTGGCTTTCTGGGACCAGTAAAAATACTGATTTGAGGAATTTGGCCAAAACAAGTGGAAAGTTGTGAATGCCCAATTTCCATGAATCTGAGGAGATTTCGGGGGGAAAAAAATCTATTGCAAATGTAACTGAATTTCTCTCGTTTCTGTCAGAAAACAAAGCAAGTTTCACTCATTTATTTTCGAATAAGCTCAATATAAATAGTTCTGTAGTAGTTTAAGGAGGAAACATAACAAATATTTTTTTTTTAAATTAAGCCCTATTAAAGTAGCGATCCCCTTATATTTTACAGAATTAAAACTGGGGGGTTCTCTGGAACATAATTTTTAGCTCCTGGGACTCCTAGTTCCAGAGAAACCTACCTATTCAGTTAGCGGTTCCGCTCCGGACAACTCCCCAGTTCGAATTCTGTAAAAAAATAAAAAAAAGGAAAAGAAACGAGTAGGGGTGGGGGGAGTTCAAATGACAACTTTCACATAGACATAAATGAAGGTACATTTTCCCTTCATAGGCTCACCACGTCATTTCGTCCTGAAAATAAAAATAATGAATAAGAAAGATGTTGGCAAAAAATGAAAACATAGTCTTGCCTGTCGCCAATAACTACCTCAGAGCCAGGCAGCTGTAGGTGGTCCTGGCTATGAATCAGATTAGTTCTCTGATTTCAGGAGTTCCCTCTGGTCCACAAATTCTGATTCGAATACCAGGTCTTTGAATCACAGTTCAGCTGAACGCTCCTAAGTACTATAGGTAACATACGAGTGGCTTACTATTTGCTGGTCAGGATTTGGACTGAGGGAAAGCTCAGTCATAACTATTAGGGTCTCACCCTCCCTGCTATGCCACCCCTACCCTCCCCCTGTTTGTAGGGTTATGTACGTAGGGAGAGTTTTATCTCATTTGTCCGTCTGATCCTGACCTTCACTATACCGGATGCACTTGCACGCTCAGCCCGCTGCCACACAGCCTGCGGGCTTTTTCTAACTTCAAGAGATATTGACTACATAGTTGCCTTATACATGTAGCTCCCTCCATTGACAGGGGCTCCTTGTATCACGTAGCGGACATTTACGGTTGAAACTGACTGCCGATAGCGAGTATTTCTTTACCAGTGAAACCACGGGGATTTCCTAGACATTTACTGTGTCACTTAAATGCATATTTAATCCCACCTGTCGGTAGCTATTGCGTTGGTGGACATTAACCAGCGACATCTAGGTTTTCTGGCATATAACATAGTAGGGCTTTTATCCCCCTCCACTCCAATAATACCTGCACCTGTGCAGTCAGTCACTGTTCCTTTCTCCATCCTTAGGCTGCGTCCATAGGACTGCAGCCGTGCGGAGGCGCGCTGAGGCTGAGGGAAAGCGGGTGCTTTCCCTGGCCTTGGTCCATGCACCATCCGGGGGCGTGTCGGGGGAGGGGGCCTGTGACGTCACGGAGCTGGTTCGCCCTCATTGGGCGAACCGCTCACGTGACCGGCCCTGCGCTCCCGTGAGCGTGAAAATCTATAATTTGAAAAAGACCTACGCTTCCGCACGCTTGCGGAAGCGTGCGCGAGCCCCTGCTAAAGCCGCTCTCATTGCGGCTGCAGGGGCTCACTGAGAAGCGTCAGCGCGCCTCAGCACGGGTGCGGCATTACCATTCAGTCTACAGCTCCTACAGGGGCAAGTCTACCACTCACATGATACACTAAAATATTTTTTTTGTGTTTCTGAGCAACAGTATATCTCCCTATCCAAGCAGCTGGCTGCTGCCTTTCTTATCCTATCTGCAGAGAGAATATTTATGGGGACTCTACATAGCCCACAAGACATTTTTTGCAGATTTGCAGTCCTGACTATATCCTAGTGGTATCCGGGGACCTGTACCTCTACGAGTACTGTTATGTCCCCTGGCCGCATCACAAGATAGTGTGTCTTTTTCTGCATCAGAGCAGCTTTCTGCCGTCTCCACTAGCAACACTGTTACTAGGGTAAGGTCTCTTGCTTTTACCCTTTACCAGTTATCTAGACACAGCAGACACCTGGTGTTGTAGATATTTTTCTGTGTCCAACACCATTATGTACCATTTTACACCTTTATAATTGTTGTCCCCATTTCTTTTATAGTTTTATTATAATTAAACATTATTTTTTAACATGATTCACATTCCTTTTTTTGTATAGGGAACTTTTGCCTGGCTTCATCTCACCAGGGCTCATTGGCCAAATACTTCTTCACATGGACCATCCATCCACTTTGTAAATACACCTGGTCATGCCACCTCAGGTTACATGATACCAGTTACTAGATACTGTTACTCAGCCTACCTGCTACTGATTAGACTCTCACAACATACTAAATATACAACATATATATATATATATATATATATATATATATATATATATATATATATATATCTACTATATATTTCTGAAAGTGTCCTATGTGTCCGGG
>NC_134484.1:353654206-353656706 GCF_040206685.1 Ascaphus truei
ACACACACACACACACACACACACATCACTATACACACACACACACACACACACACACACACACACACACACACACACACACACACACACACACACACACACACACACACACACACACACATCACTATACACACACACACACACACACACACACACACACACACACACACACACACACACACACACACACACACACACACACACACACACACACACACATCACTATACACACACACACACACACACACACACACACACACACACACACACACACACACACACACACACACACACACACACACACACACATCACTATACACACACACATCACTATACACACACACATCACTATACACCACACACACACATCACTATACACACACACACACATCACTATACACACACACACACACACACACACACACACACACACACACACACACACACACACACATCACTATACACACACACACACACACACACACACACACACACACACACACACACACACACACACACACACACACACACACACACACACACACACACACACACACACACACATCACTATATACACACACACACACACACTCACACACACATCACTAAACACACACACACACACACACACACACATCACTATACACACACACACACACACACACACACACACACACACACACACACACACACACACACACACACACACACACACACACATCACTACACACACACACACACACACACACACACACACACACACACACACACACACACACACACACACACACACACACACACACATCACCACACACACACACACACACACACACACACACACACACACACACACACACACACACACACACACACACACACACACACACACACACACACACACACACACACACAACTATACACACACACACACACATCACTATACACACACACACACACCACTATACACACACACACACACACATCACTATACACACACACACACACACACACACACACACACACACACACACACACATCACTATACACACACACACACACACACACACACACACACACACACACACACACACACACACACACACACACACACACACACACATCACTATACACACACACACACATCACTATACACACACACATCCCTATACACACACACACACACACACACATCCCTATACACACACACACACACACACCACTATACACACATCACTATACACACACACACACACACACACACACACACACACACACACACACACACACACACACACACACACACACACACATCACTATACACACACACACACACACACACACACACACACACACACACACACACACACACATCACTATACACACACACACACACACACACACACACACACACACACACACACACACACACACACACACACACACACACATCACTATACACACACACACACACACACACACACACACACACACACACACACACACACACACACACACACACACACACACACACACACACACACACACACACACACACACACACACACACACACACACCACTATACACACACACACACACACATTACTATACACACACACACACACACACACACACACATCACTATACACACACACACACACACACACACATCACTATACACACACACACACATCACTATACACACACACACATCCCTATACACACACACACACACACACATCACTATACACACACACACACATCACTATACACACACACACACACATCACTATACACACACACACACACACACACACACACACACACACACACACACACACACACACACACACACACACACACACACACACACACACACACACACACACACACACACACACACACACACACCACTTATACACACATCACTATACACACACACACACACACACACACACACACACACACACACACACACACATCACTATACACACACACACACACACACACACACACACACACACACACACACACACACACACACACATCATCACTATACACACACACACACACACACACACACACACACACACACACACACACACACACACACACACACACACACACACACACACACACACACACACACACACACACACACACATCACTACACACACACACACACACACACACACACACACACACACACACACACACACACACACACACACACACACACACACACACACACACACACACACATCACTATACACACACACACACACACACACACACACACACACACACACACACACATCACTATACACACACACATCACTATACACACACACACACACACACACACACACACACACACACACACACACACACACACACACACACACACACACACACACACACACACACACACACACACACACACACACACACACACACACACACTACTATATACACACACACACACTCACACACACATCACTA
>NC_134484.1:353659206-353661706 GCF_040206685.1 Ascaphus truei
CTCACAGTGTTAGCAGCACATCTCCCGCTCTCTTCCTCCGCCTCTCCCTGTTTCCCGCGCTTTCACCCCCCCCCCTCCACGTGGGAGCTGCCGGACACACACACACACACACACACACACACATCACTATACACACACACATCACTATACACACACACACACACACACACACACACACACACACACACATCACTATACACACACACACACACACACACACACACACACACACACACACACACACACACACACACACACACACACACACACACACACACACACACACACACACACACACACACACATCACTATACACACACACACACACACACACACACACACACACACACACACACACACACACACACACACACACACACACACACACACACACACACACACACACACACACACACACACACACACACACACTCACACACACATCACTAAACACACACACACACACACACACACACACACATCACTAAACACACACAACCCCCCCACACACACGGTGTTACATACATTAGCGGGGCTCACAGTGTTAGCAGCACATCTCCCGCTCTCTTCCTCCGCCTCTCCCTGTTTCCCGCGCTTTCACCCCCCCCCCCTCCACGTGGGAGCTGCCGGACACACACACACACACACACACACACACACACACACACATCACTATACACACACACACACACACACACACACACACACACACACATCACTATACACACACACATCACTATACACACACACACACACACACACACACACACACACACACACACACACACACACACACACACACACACACACACACACACACTACTATATACACACACACACACACACACACACACACACACACACACACACACACACACTCACACACACATCACTAAACACACACACACACACACACACACACACACACACACACACACACACAGTGTTAGCAGCACATCTCCCGCTCTCTTCCTCCGCCTCTCCCTGTTTCCCGCGCTTTCACCCCCCCCCCTCCACGTGGGAGCTGCCGGACACACACACACACACACACACACACATCACTATACACACACACACATCACTATACACACACACACATCACTATACACACACACACACACACACACACACACACACACACACACACCACTATACACACATCACTATACACACACACACACACACACACACACACACACACACACACACACACACACACACACACACACACACATCACTATACACACACACACACACACACACACACACACACACACACACACACACACACACACACACACACACACACACACACACACACACACACACACACACACATCACTATACACACACACACACACACACACACACACACACACACACACACACACACACACACACATCACTATACACACACACACACACACACACACACACACACACACACACACACACACACACACACACACACACACACACACACACACACACACACACACACACACACACACACACACACACACACACACACACATCACTATACACACACATCACTATACACACACACACACACACACACACACACACACACACACACACACACACACACACACACACACACACACCACACACACACACATCACTATACACACACACACACACACACACACACACACCACTATACACACACACACACACATTACTATACACACACACACACACACACACACACACACACACACACACACACACACATCACTATACACACACACACACACACACACACACACACACACACACACACATCACTATACACACACACACACACACACATCACTATACACACACACACATCCCTATACACACACACACACACACACACACATCACTATACACACACACACACACACATCACTATACACACACACACATCACTATACACACACACACACACATCACTATACACACACACACACACACACACACACACACACACACACACACACACACACACACACACACACACACACACACACACACACACACACACACACACACACACACACCACTATACACACATCACTATACACACACACACACACACACACACACACACACACACACACACACACACACACACACACACACACACACACACACACACACACACACACATCACTATACACACACACACACACACACACACACACACACACACACACACACACACACACATCACTATACACACACACACACACACACACACACACACACACACACACACACACACACACACACACACACACACACACACACACACACACACACACACACACACATCACTATACACACACACACACACACACACACACACACACACACACACACACACACACACACACACACACACACACACACACACACACACACACACATCACTACACACACACACACACACACACACACACACACACACACACATCACTACACACACACACAC
>NC_134484.1:353669378-353671878 GCF_040206685.1 Ascaphus truei
CTCACACCCCTGCGCCACACAGCCGCCGCACGCACTCAACAGACACCCGCCACTCGACACACACCCGCCGCCTCTCACCCACCCCACACACTCGACACACACCTGCCGCATCCTGCCCCTACGCAACAATATCACTGACCAGCTGTCACCCGCACTCGCCACACACCCGCCGCCTCACACCCTAGCAGGACCCTGACCCACAGCCAGCACTCACTACCCACGCGCCACCCGTACTGAACACCCACCTGCCGTCTCACACACGCTCACACCCTAGCAGGACACACGCCTCACATTTTCACATCACTTATGTCACCAAAATATACATTGTACTGTGGTGTGTTTACAATAAACCATTTTTATACAACATCGTATTACATTTTCTTCCATCTTTCTTTTCAACATTATTATCCAACCTTTACAACAAATACTCACCTATTGTTCCACCATTTATAAATAATACTACCCGTAGTGAGCACTCGTGAGTTCCCCAGACCCCCGTGGGAACCACCTGAGGCCCCTCAGACACCTGTGGGTCTGACCCGGGGCTCCCAGACATCCGCGGGCCTACCGTGGGGACCCAATTGTGGCCCACGGTTACCCAAGGAGACCACCTGGGGGCCATGGCGCTTGGCAGGACCCACCAACAGGCCTCCAGAACCTGTGTGAAACAAGTTGCTGGTACCCTGTAGGTCTGTCAGGTGCCCCGCCAGCCCGCCGGGGACTCGCGTGGGGCTGGGGTATGAACCCTGTATGTAAAAGGATAAATCATGTATTTATGGGGGGGCACAGGGGGTGGGTAATGTATTTAATAAATAGAATGATGCTTATTGTGGGGCAGTGTATTTTTTTATTGTGGGTAATGGGGGCAGGGGGAGGGGGTATTGACCCCAAGGGTATGTGGGTAGGCCTGCCTTGTGGGTAGTGGGTGAGTGTGGTTAGGCCTCACGGGGTGGGGGGTTAGTGTGGGAGGGTATGTAGGCATCCCGAGTGGTGGGTGAGGGTGGGTTAACCCCTTAATGACTGTAGCGGTTAATAACCGCTATGGTGATTAAGGGGTTAGGGGACATTACATTGGATGTTTTTATTCTTGTTTCTGTTTTGCAGCATCGGAGGGGGCATGGACGGTGATGAAGATGAGGATGGCCTTCATCCTGGCAGCCAGACATGGGTGAGTGCAATATGTATTTAATGTATTTATTGTTCTTTATGTATTTTAAATGGACAAATGCACATTTATCCATTTGTGGATAATAGTAATTTTGCCCATTACTGTATTGTATGTTTTAGGGGGGGTGTATTTATTGTAAAGTATTTGTGTTGTTGTATTTTTGGGGGGGGGCACAGAATTGGTACTGCAGGCCTGTGGGGAACACCCGAGGCCCCCCCCCCCCCGGCCTCTAGTATCATTGCTGTGCATCCCAAAAAAGAGATATATGTAATGGGGGTATAGGGGTTGTTGGGGCACAGGGGGTGTATGTTGTGTATTGCAATGTTTATTGGGGGCAATTGTCCCCAATAAACATGCTATTATGCCTTAACCCCTTCATTGCCTTAGCGGATATCCGGTATGGTAATGAAGCAGCATTAATGTATTTTATTAATATTGTGCGGAAGCAGGGGGTCCCCTGAGCTGAACCGCATTGATTTGTGGCTCAGGGACCCCCTGCTTCCCGAGTTACAGGCCCCGGTTTGGGGCAGCGGTTCCAGTGTCGCCGCCATCTTTATAGCGTCCAAGACGCGACGTGGGCTCTATAAAGATGGCGGCGACACTGGCACCCGATGCCCCTTACCAGGGCCTGTAACTCGGGAAGCAGGGGGTCCCTGACCCACAAATCAATGTGGTTCAGCTCAGGGGACCCCCTGCTCCCGCACAATATTATTAAAATACATTAAGGCTGCTTAATTACCATAGCGGATAGCCGCTAAGGTAAGGAATTGTTACGCCGATGCTCGCCACAAACCGGGACCGGACCGCGGGGCTGAGGTGGGGTTACATTATCACCGACCTTAGTCCGCGCAGACTGATCCGGAGTGCGCAGTTCGTAGTCGTACATCGCAGGGTCAGGATTGGAGAAGGCAGCATCATCGTTATTGAAGCCAAAGTCGGGGTAGGAGAAGACAGGACAATCGATGGCCGAAGCAGGGTCAGGATAGAAGACATCCGGGTGGTCGTAGTCGTAGCAAGGAATCGGCAACAAGCAGACAGGAGTACCCCGCTTCAGCTTAGGAGCGTGAGCGCGGGGGTGGCTTCTGCGCGAGGAGCGGCCTCGGCCCATGACGCCGATCTCAGCAGGAGGAGACAGCAGGCTGGCCAAAGTACACCGCAGGGCAGCGTCGGGGAGAACCAACGCTTCAGCGCAGAAGTCCAAGGCAGGCCACTGCAAGGGGATAGCAGCAGGCCGCAGGAAAGGAAGGGTAGCCACTGCTAGGAGGGAATGCAGCAGGTACCGGTGCTGGCAACACGCTTCAGCACAGGAGAAAGAACAGGCCTCTGGATACT
>NC_134484.1:353676878-353711878 GCF_040206685.1 Ascaphus truei
TGAGGTGGGAGGGGAGGAGTGAAGTGATGTCAGTGATGTCAGTGATGTCAGTGTCGTGACATTCACTGCCACGAGGAGGATCGGAGAGGAGCAAGTGTCAGAGAGCTGCTGCACATTTGCTTTGGCCTTTGTCTGACTGTGTCTCAAAATCCACCTCCTAGGAGCAGAGCTGAGCTAATAATTACTGTAAGTAGTAGCAACATATATTTTTAATATAAATACAACCCTATTTGTTATTTCCCCTATTTATTTTGCAAATTGTAGTACACAAGGTCAGGTCAGAATGTTCAATTTTAAAAAAAGTCTTAATTGTACTTAATGCCTTCATTTTTTATTTAATGTCAATTCATTGTTTATTTCATTTTAATTAATGTCAATTATTTAATTTTAATGGTCATTTTTTATTAATTGAAATTCTTTAATTTTAATGTCTTCATTATTTAAGTAATTTTAATTAATGTTAATTTTTTATTAAGTCCAGTAGAGATTAGAAAGTAGATTTCAGGCTGCGAAGTAAAGTGGTATGTTTTATTCATTTCTGATACTGAAATCCCTTTTTACTTAATAGAATTTATGTTGAAGTTAAACTGTAAAAAAGACATTATGATTTTTTTTTCTTATGCTGCTGTCTAGATATATAACTATATTGCATTAAAATGCTGATTTCCAATTACATTTTTTGCACCCTTTTTCTTGCAGCGTGGGCACTCACAACGGACGTTGTGGTGTCGGCCACGAGGCAGACTTTTCACAGACTACCAGTCCTCACAGACCTTGGGTAAGTACAGAATATAAAAATAATTTTAAAAATTTTTTGTTTTTGAAAAAAAAAACTGTTTTACAAAACACTCTGTCTCTCTCTCTCTCTCTCTCTCTCTCTCTCTCTCTCACTCTGTCTCTCTCTCACTCTCACTCTGTCTCTCTCTCACTCTGTCTCTCTCTCACTCTCACTCTGTCTCTCTCTCACTCTGTCTCTCTCTCACTCTGTCTCTCTCTCACTCTGTCTCTCTCTCTCTCTCACTCTGTCTCTCTCACTCTGTCTCTCTGTCTCACTCTGTCCATCTGTCTCTCTCTCACTCTGTCTCTCTCTCACTCTGTCTCTCTCTCACTCTGTCTCTCTCTCACTCTGTCTCTCTCTCACTCTGTCTCTCTCTCACTCTGTCTCTCTCTCACTCTGTCTCTCTCTCACTCTGTCTCTCTCTCACTCACACACACACACACACACACACACACACACACACACACACACACACACACAGATTTAGGGTGCAAATGTATTGCATTTAAATATTGATTTAAACTTCATATTCATATTTATGCACCCTTTTTCTTGCAGCGCGGGCACTCACAACGGACGTTGTGGTGTCTGCCACAAGGCAGACTTTTTACAGACTACCAGTCCACACAGACCTCAGGTAAGTCCAGAAAAAAATTAAAATAATAATAATAAAAAATAAAATTGGTTTTCCTTTTTTTTATTAAACGGTTTAACAAAACATACATACACAGACATGCACGGTCACTCGGTCACAGACACTCGGTCACAGACACTCGGTCACTCAGACACTCGGTCACTCAGACACTCGGTCACTCAGACACTCGGTCACTCAGACACTCGGTCACTCGGACACTCGGTCACTCGGACACTCGGTCACTCGGACACTCGGTCACTCAGACACTCAGACACTCAGACACTCAGACACTCAGACAGGTCACGGTCACTCGGTCATGGTCACTCGGTCACGTCACACACTCGGTCACGTCACAGACACTCTCTCACTCTGTCTCTCTCTCACTCTGTCTCTCTCTCACTCTGTCTCTCACTCTGTCTCTCACTCTGTCTCTCTCTCTCACTCTGTCTCTCTCTCACTCTGTCTCTCTCTCTCACTCTGTCTCTCTCTCTCACTCTGTCTCTCTCTCACTCTGTCTCTCTCTCTCACTCTGTCTCTCTCTCTCACTCTGTCTCTCTCACTCTGTCTCTCTCACTCTGTCTCTCTGTCTCACTCTGTCTCTATCTCACTCTGTCTCTCTCTCACTCTGTCTTTCTCTCACTCTGTCTCTCTCTCACTCTGTCTCTCTCTCTCCCTCTGTCTCTCTCTCTCACTCTGTCTCTCTCTCACTCTGTCTCTCTCTCACTCTCACTCTGTCTCTCTCTCACTCTCACTCTGTCTCTCTCTCACTCTGTCTCTCTCTCACTCTCACTCTGTCTCTCTCTCACTCTCACTCTGTCTCTCTCTCACTCTGTCTCTCTCTCACTCTGTCTCACTCTCACTCTCACTCTCTCTCACTCTGTCTCTCTCTCACTCTGTCTCTCTCTCACTCTGTCTCTCTCTCACTCACACACACACACACACACACACACACACACACACACACACACACACACACACACACACAGATTTAGGGTGCAAATGTATTGCATTTAAATATTGATTTAAACTTCATATTCATATTTATGCACCCTTTTTCTTGCAGCGCGGGCACTCACAACGGACGTTGTGGTGTCTGCCACAAGGCAGACTTTTTACAGACTACCAGTCCACACAGACCTCAGGTAAGTCCAGAAAAAAATTAAAATAATAATAATAAAAAATAAAATTGGTTTTCCTTTTTTTTATTAAACGGTTTAACAAAACATACATACACAGACATGCACGGTCACTCGGTCACAGACACTCGGTCACAGACACTCGGTCACTCAGACACTCGGTCACTCAGACACTCGGTCACTCAGACACTCGGTCACTCAGACACTCGGTCACTCGGACACTCGGTCACTCAGACACTCAGACACTCAGACACTCAGACACTCAGACAGGTCACGGTCACTCGGTCATGGTCACTCGGTCACGTCACACACTCGGTCACGTCACAGACACTCTCTCACTCTGTCTCTCTCTCACTCTGTCTCTCTCTCACTCTGTCTCTCACTCTGTCTCTCACTCTGTCTCTCTCTCTCACTCTGTCTCTCTCTCACTCTGTCTCTCTCTCTCACTCTGTCTCTCTCTCTCACTCTGTCTCTCTCTCACTCTGTCTCTCTCTCTCACTCTGTCTCTCTCTCTCACTCTGTCTCTCTCACTCTGTCTCTCTCACTCTGTCTCTCTGTCTCACTCTGTCTCTATCTCACTCTGTCTCTCTCTCACTCTGTCTTTCTCTCACTCTGTCTCTCTCTCACTCTGTCTCTCTCTCTCCCTCTGTCTCTCTCTCTCACTCTGTCTCTCTCTCACTCTGTCTCTCTCTCACTCTCACTCTGTCTCTCTCTCACTCTCACTCTGTCTCTCTCTCACTCTGTCTCTCTCTCACTCTCACTCTGTCTCTCTCTCACTCTCACTCTGTCTCTCTCTCACTCTGTCTCTCTCTCACTCTGTCTCACTCTCACTCTCACTCTCTCTCACTCTGTCTCTCTCTCACTCTGTCTCTCTCTCACTCTGTCTCTCTCTCACTCACACACACACACACACACACACACACACACACACACACACACACAGATTTAGGGTGCAAATGTATTGCATTTAAATATTGATTTAAACTTCATATTCATATTTATGCACCCTTTTTCTTGCAGCGCGGGCACTCACAACGGACGTTGTGGTGTCTGCCACAAGGCAGACTTTTTACAGACTACCAGTCCACACAGACCTCAGGTAAGTCCAGAAAAAAATTAAAATAATAATAATAAAAAATAAAATTGGTTTTCCTTTTTTTTATTAAACGGTTTAACAAAACATACATACACAGACATGCACGGTCACTCGGTCACAGACACTCGGTCACAGACACTCGGTCACTCAGACACTCGGTCACTCAGACACTCGGTCACTCAGACACTCGGTCACTCAGACACTCGGTCACTCAGACACTCGGTCACTCAGACACTCGGACACTCGGTCACTCGGACACTCGGTCACTCAGACACTCAGACACTCAGACACTCAGACACTCAGACAGGTCACGGTCACTCGGTCATGGTCACTCGGTCACGTCACACACTCGGTCACGTCACAGACACTCTCTCACTCTGTCTCTCTCTCACTCTGTCTCTCTCTCACTCTGTCTCTCACTCTGTCTCTCACTCTGTCTCTCACTCTGTCTCTCTCTCTCACTCTGTCTCTCTCTCACTCTGTCTCTCTCTCTCACTCTGTCTCTCTCTCTCACTCTGTCTCTCTCTCACTCTGTCTCTCTCTCTCACTCTGTCTCTCTCTCTCACTCTGTCTCTCTCACTCTGTCTCTCTCACTCTGTCTCTCTGTCTCACTCTGTCTCTCTCTCACTCTGTCTCTCTCTCACTCTGTCTTTCTCTCACTCTGTCTCTCTCTCACTCTGTCTCTCTCTCTCCCTCTGTCTCTCTCTCTCACTCTGTCTCTCTCTCACTCTGTCTCTCTCTCACTCTCACTCTGTCTCTCTCTCACTCTCACTCTGTCTCTCTCTCACTCTGTCTCTCTCTCACTCTCACTCTGTCTCTCTCTCACTCTCACTCTGTCTCTCTCTCACTCTGTCTCTCTCTCACTCTGTCTCTCTCTCACTCTCACTCTGTCTCTCTCTCACTCTCACTCTGTCTCTCTCTCACTCTGTCTCTCTCTCACTCTGTCTCACTCTCACTCTCTCTCACTCTGTCTCTCTCTCACTCTGTCTCTCTCTCACTCTGTCTCTCTCTCACTCTGTCTCTCTCTCTCACTCTGTCTCTCTCTCACTCTCACTCTGTCTCACTCTCACTCTGTCTCTCTCTCACTCTCACTCTGTCACTCTCTCACTCTCACTCTGTCTCACTCTCACTCTGTCTCTCTCTCACTCTGTCTCTCTCTCACTCTGTCTCTCTCTCACTCTGTCTCTCTCTCTCACTCTGTCTCTCTCTCACTCTGTCTCTCTCTCACTCTCACTCTGTCTCTCTCTCACTCTCACTCTGTCTCTCTCTCACTCTCACTCTGTCTCTCTCTCACTCTCACTCTGTCTCTCTCTCACTCTGTCTCTCTCTCACTCTGTCTCTCTCTCACTCTGTCTCTCTCTCTCTCTCACTCTGTCTCTCACTCTCTCACTCTGTCTCTCTCTCACTCTGTCTGTCTCTCTCTCTCACTCTGTCTCTCTCTCTCACTCTGTCTCACTCTCACTCTGTCTCTCTCTCACTCTGTCTCTCTCTCTCACTCTGTCTCTCTCTCTCACTCTGTCTCTCTCTCACTGTGTCTCTCTCTCTCACTCTGTCTCTCTCTCTCACTCTGTCTCTCTCACTCTGTCTCTCTCACTCTGTCTCTCTCTCACTGTGTCTCTCTCTCTCACTCTGTCTCTCTCTCTCTCTCACTCTGTCTCTCTGTCTCACTCTGTCTCTATCTCACTCTGTCTCTCTCTCACTCTGTCTTTCTCTCACTCTGTCTCTCTCTCACTCTGTCTCTCTCTCACTCTGTCTCTCTCTCACTCTCACTCTGTCTCACTCTCACTCTGTCTCTCTCTCACTCTCACTCTGTCACTCTCTCACTCTCACTCTGTCTCTCTCTCACTCTCACTCTGTCTCTCTCTCACTCTGTCTCTCTCTCACTCTGTCTCTCTCTCTCACTCTGTCTCTCTCTCACTCTCACTCTGTCTCTCTCTCACTCTCACTCTGTCTCTCTCTCACTCTCACTCTGTCTCTCTCTCACTCTCACTCTGTCTCTCTCTCACTCTCACTCTGTCTCTCTCTCACTCTGTCTCTCTCTCACTCTGTCTCTCTCTCACTCTGTCTCTCTCTCTCTCTCACTCTGTCTCTCACTCTCTCACTCTGTCTCTCTCTCACTCTGTCTCTCTCTCACTCTGTCTCTCTCTCTCACTCTGTCTCTCTCTCTCACTCTGTCTCACTCTCACTCTGTCTCTCTCTCACTCTGTCTCTCTCTCTCACTCTGTCTCTCTCTCACTGTGTCTCTCTCTCTCACTCTGTCTCTCTCTCTCACTCTGTCTCTCTCTCTCACTCTGTCTCTCTCACTCTGTCTCTCTCACTCTGTCTCTCTCTCACTGTGTCTCTCTCTCTCACTCTGTCTCTCTCTCTCACTCTGTCTCTCTCACTCTGTCTCTCTCACTCTGTCTCTCTGTCTCACTCTGTCTCTATCTCACTCTGTCTCTCTCTCACTCTGTCTTTCTCTCACTCTGTCTCTCTCTCACTCTGTCTCTCTCTCACTCTGTCTCTCTCTCACTCTGTCTCTCTCTCACTCTGTCTCTCTCTCACTCTGTCTCTCTCTCTCTGTGTCAGTCACTCTCTCACTCTCTGTGTCAGTCACTCTCTCACTCTCTGTGTCAGTCACTCTCTCACTCTCTGTGTCAGTCACTCTCTCACTCTCTGTGTCAGTCACTCTCTCACTCTCTGTGTCATCACTCTCTCACTCTCTGTGTCAGTCACTCTCTCTTTGGCGCGCTCTGGCTCTCACCCATACATTGTATAATCCCTGGTCCAGAACTCCGATTTAGGGTGCAAATGTATTGCATTTAAATATTGATTTCCACTTCATATTCATATTCATATTTGTGCACCCTTTTTCTTGTAGCGCGGCACTCGCAACGGACGTTGTGGTGTCTGCCAAGAGGCAAACTTTTTACAGACTACCAGTCCACACAGACCTCGGGTAAGTACTGACAATAATAAAAACTTATTATAAAAAATATATTTGGCTTGTCCCTTTTGTTCAACTGTTTTACACCCACACACCCACACATCCCTGGGCCAGAACTCAAATTCTGAAGGAGTAAGAATCTTTCTGCGTTTCCCTTAACGACGAAAAAGCAAGATGCCCAAGCAGCCTAGACGAAAATGTTCCTTCAACGACGAACTACAAAGAACCTTTCCATTTTTGAGCAAAGTAGGGGGAAAGAGCGATACAGATGTATTTTGCAAGCACTGCAAATCAACGTTTTCAATTAGTCACGGTGGGAGATCCGATATCAATGATCATTGCCAAACAAAGAAGCACAAGTTATGGGTCGACTCCGCAGCGGGAGCCAGCAGCAGCATTGCAAATTACTTTGGTAATGCAACTTCAGGACCAGCTGAATTGAATCGGGCCGCTGCTGAAGGTACTTTTGCGTACCATCTTGTTCAACACAATCACAGCTTTCGCTCAATGGACTGCACATCCACCTTAATAAGAAAACTTTATGATGAAAAATTCTACTGTGCTCGAACAAAGACTGAAGCCTTGGTTATGAATGTACTGGCGCCTCTGGCAATGGAAGACCTGAAGAGTGACATCAGCAACATCAATTTTGTTTCTGTAGCGATCGATGCTTCCAACAGAAAAGAGGTGAAGCTGATACCTATCGTCCTTCGCTACTTTAAGTACAGCGAGGGAGTGAAAGTGAAGATTTTAGAATTTACATCTGTTCCCGGTGAAACCTCGGCTATACTATTCGAAGAAATTAACCAAGCACTGGAAAAGTACAATCTGCGTGAAAAGGTGGTCGGATTCTGTGCTGACAACACAAATACTAACTTCGGTGGGAAGAAGAGGGCAGGTAAAAACAACGTCTTCTTCAAGCTTAACGAAGCTGTGTCTGGCAACAACGTGATTGGTGTGGGATGCGCAGCACACATTGTTCACAACGCAGTACAAACGGCTGCCGATTGTCTGCCCATCGACATAGAGTGTATTGTTGTAAAGATTTACAAGTATTTCCATATTTATACTGTTCGAACAGAAGAACTGAAAGAATTCTGCGAGTTTGTGGACTTGGAATATCAGCGGCTTCTGGGTACTAGCAACACTCGATGGCTGTCACTGATGCCAGCAGTTGACAGAGTGCTGAAGTTGTTCCCGGCACTGAAATCATATTTTTCCTCACAAGAAAACGCTCCAACTACAATAGTGGCATTTTTTGAGAACCCCATCGGGGAAGCCTGGCTCTGGTTTTTGCACAATCAGCTGTCCCTCTTCAACGACACAATCAAATCCATGGAGAAACAACATTCAAGTGCAATTGACGTTGCTGTACAACTAATCAACCTTAAAGAAAAACTGATCGCAAGAAGAGAGGCGTGCTTCATGAGTCTAAAGGTGAAGAGTCTTCTTCGCGCACTGCAGGACGAAGGTACAGCACAAGAGAGCCAATTCCGTCAAACTACTCGGACATTCTACGACATCAACATTAAGTACCTGGATGAATGGGGGTCGAACTTAATGGAACTGCAAATTTTTACATGGTCACTGCTAGACGACGTCCCTGCTTGGGAAGATGTGGAAAAATCCTTAGCATTTGTGATGTCACGGTTGCCAAAGTTCGAGATCAGTGAAACACAGCTGTTTGATGAAACGAGCTGCGTCATAAAATACACAAGAGAGAGGATAGCAACGTGGAAGGAGGAACACATGCCAGCAGACCAACGGTGGGCAGAGATCTTCACCCATTTCAGAAACAAAGACATAACATTAGAAAACATTGGGCTAATCGTTCAGTTTGTGATGTGTCTGCCCGGAACTAATGCCCCAGTGGAAAGGATCTTTTCCATCATGAACAACACCTGGACAGATGAGAGAAATAGAATGGAACTGGCAACTCTGAAAGCCTTGCTCATCACTAGAGTCAACTTCGATCAAACCTGCACTGAATTTCACAACCAACTGCTGAAAAACAAGAGTGTGCTGCAGAAGATTCATTCCTCAGACAAGTACTCCAGTTGCCAACAATTAGCGATTGTGGGAAAATGATGCTCATGTTTGCTCTCCCCCTACTTTCCCTGATCCAGGGCTACGTTTCCAAGCGGCAAGACCGATCACCTGCATGAGTTTGATCCCAACGGTGGAGCAAAGGGAAGCCGTACAGCAGAGGACCCAACCAGCAGCCCCCGCAGCATCTACCAGCGGCACAGCATTGGAGCCAGACGGGCATCGAGTTTTAGCTGTCGAGCTCGAAGCTAATGATGCCCGACAGATATTTGCACCCAGTGATTATAGGTAGGCGGCCGGCCTGATGGACACTGGAGCTACTGTAACTCTGGTGCAACCTGATTTGGTCAGCCCAGAGCACCTACTCCCAGGGATAGGGATGCAGGTGAAAATGCCAGATGGTGTCTCCAGGTCCCTATAGGTTGCTCGAGTATTCCTTGACTGGGGTGCCGGTCAAGGAGTGAGAGATGTTGGAGTGTTGCCTGGCTTGGACACTGACATTGTACTCGGCAAAGACCTGGGGCATTTTATCTTCTGTTTATTTATTTATAAAATGTTTTTCCAGGAAGAGAGTTACCTCTCGTTTTCAAGTATGTCCTGGACATAGTTAATATGACAAATAATACATGGTTACAAATACTGTTACATAAATGAACAGGGTATACATTATATACAATACATTGCAAGCACAGTTATAGAAGATGTATATTATAGGCTTATGTAACAGTTACAGACCAGATTAAAATGTGAGACAGCTTTAGATTTGAAAGAACTTAAACTGGTGGTGGATGTGAGAGTCTCCGGTAGGTTGTTCCAGTTTTGGGGTGCACGGTAAGAGGAGGATCGGACGGATACTTTGTTGAGCCTTGGGACCATGAACAGTCTTTTGGAGTCAGATCTCAGGTGATAAGTGCTGCATGTGGTAGGGGTGAGGAGCTTGTTCAGATAGCTTGGTAGCTTGCCCAGAAAGTATTTGAAGGTAAGACAGGAAAGGTGAACTTTGCGCCTAGACTCTCGTGATGCCCAATCTAGTTCTTTGAGCATTTCACAGTGATGTGTGTTATAGTTGCATTGGAGAACGAAACGACAAATTGAATTGTAGAGGGTGTCAAGTTTGCTAAGGTGGGTTTGAGGAGCCGAGCCATATACTATGTCTCCATAGTCGATAATTGGCATTGGCATATGCTGTGCAATACGCTTTCTGACCAGCAGGCTTAGGGAGGATTTTTTCCTATACAGTACACCTAGTTTGGCATAGGTTTTGGTTGTCAGGGCATCAATGTGCATTCCAAATGTTAAGTGGTAGTCAAACCAAATGCCCAGGTATTTAAAACTAGTAACAGTAGTTAGGGTGGTGTTCGCGTTGGTTCTGATCTGGAGCGCAGTCACTGGAATCTTTACAAATTAAGTCTTGGTTCCAAATACCATTGTTACAGTCTTGTCAATGTTTAAAAAGTTTGTTTTGGGAAATCCAGTTTGAGTCTCAAAGTCAGACTGAAGTATGTGTTCAAGGTCAGAGAGGCTATGAATGTGTGCATATAAGATTGTGTCATCTGCATACATGAGTATTGAAGCTTCCTTACAAGCTGTGGGAAGATCATTGATGAACACTGAGAAGAGTAGGGGCCCCAGAACAGAGCATCTGAGAGCATGAGAGTCTAACAGAGACTGAGAGACACTCTGGGAAGGAGTGTGGAGATTTCCTAAGAGAGGTTAACAGAGAGGGAGAGACTCTGGGAAGGAGTGTGGCGATTCCCTCAAAGGATTATCTGAGAGTCCTTCTGTGAAGGAGTTTTATCTTTAGTGACCAGCTTGAGATGTATCTCAGAGTCTGCTGTGTGATCAGCCCTCTGAGATCCTGGACGAGAAGTGGACAGGACAAGCCTTCTTGAAGCGGGCCCTTAGCGAGGCTAGAGTCTACTCCCCCGGCCCCCAGTTGGTATTGTATCTTGATTTATACATATTTGTTTTGTCTGCTGGCGTGCCAGAATAAAACCCATTTTATTAAACATCTTTGTCCTGTCTGGTGCTAGTGATCCCAGTGGTTTTGGTGTAAAAGTACTGGTCTGCCGTGACGGCATCTATGCCGGAACATATGATAAAAGTCTTTAAGTTTTCCCCATAGGATGCTAACCTTGGGACACGTCCTTCAGATGTAAAGAAAAGTGCCGGAGCCCATAACGCCTCCGTTCATCATGAAAAAAAGATAAGTTAGAAAATGCCTTCAAAATATCTGCTGGAGTTGTCTCCTATTTCTCCTATTTCTCTTCTCCTTTTCCTTCTTCTCCTTCTCCTATGTTCTAACTTCTATTTTTTTTTGCTCTTCTTTTCCGTTTGAGAGGAGGGAGTCCCACACCTCTTCAGCCACACACCAGGAACGGAACGCTGGATTGCTTACAGACGCTCAGAGGCGGATACAGTTGTGGATTGCAGCCACTGATTTATCTGGTAAGTACCGCAAACATACTTGAACAAGGGGCTTAGACATTTTATTAGACAGTTTAGATAAACATTGTCTGTTAATTATTGGTATTCAATTTGTCTTCCTGTTTCGTATCTTTGCATATATCCCCTGGCTGGGCCTTGTTTCTCTTGATGTCTGTGTGGAGTATTGAGAGAATTTTCTGTAATATCCTAACTTGTCTGTCCTATCCTTCCCCATAGGATGCTAACATTGGGACACGTCCTCCAGATGTAAAGAAACGCCTCCGTTCATCATGAAAAAAAGATAAGTTAGAAAATGCCTTCAAAATATCTGCTGGAGTTGTCTCCTATTTCTCCTATTTCTCTTCTCCTTTTCCTTCTTCTCCTTCTCCTATGTTCTAACTTCTATTTTTTTTTGCTCTTCTTTTCCGTTTGAGAGGAGGGAGTCCCTCACCTCTTCAGCCACACACCAGGAACGGAACGCTGGATTGCTTACAGACGCTCAGAGGCGGATACAGTCGTGGATTGCAGCCACTGATTTATCTGGTAAGTACCGCAACCATATTTGAACAAGGGGCTTAGACATTTTATTTGACGGTTACATAAACATTGTTTGTGGTTGTTATTGGTATTCTATTTTTTTTGTGTTGTGTTAAGAATTGGAAATACATTTTGAAGTAGTAATTCCCTCCGAACTGGGCATTCCTGGCCAATAATGCCCTGGCTGTAAGAGTTGAAGGGCCCAAGCAAAGCCCCCACCTCTATACAAACAAACACTGCAGGGGCATCACGTGATGCCACATTGCCATGGCAACATGTCAGTGCCTCGTTGTCATGGCAACATGTCAGTGCCTCGTTGTCATGGCAACGGGGGGCATCATGTGATGTAATTTGTTTTATAATTTTTTTTTGAATGTGTCCCGGTTTTTCATTTTGAAAATCTGGTCACCCTAGATAAGTGGCTTATCGGCACCCAGCTGCCGATAATTTTTTATCGGCAACAAAAATTGCCGATTTTTCCCACTTATCGGCGTTTACTGAATCAGGAGGGCAAATTTGGCGAAAAAATGGCGATAAACGGCTTATTGGCACTTACTGCATGAGGCCCTTTGTCTTGTAATGATTCAAAGTTAGAGACACTCCCCTGAGATGTCCAAATTGAGACACACCTCCTAAATTAAGGCTCAGTTAGTCAGTTAGTTGGAAGAGAGTTGAGTCTGAGATCTACTTGCAGAGAGGAGTGATTATAGGAACTCTCCCTCTCCCTCCGCCCATGCTGGGCTGGAGGGAGAGGGCCAAGAAGAAGAGATGCTAGCCAGGGCTCTAGGGAGTCAGAAAGGATGCTGATGATACTGTGCTGCCATACTACTGCTTTGCTGTGATGCTGTGCTGTGACACTGGAATAAAGCTACAGAAAGATACTGCTGTGTGGAATCCCTGTCTCTGGTAAATGAAGAGTGTCAGTGTGGGTCCCTCCTCTGAAGACCCCAGAGGATCCCTACTGGCTGGAGGCACTGCAACCACCCAGAGATGTCCGGATCAAGGTAACCTGTCCCACCCTCTGTCCCTGTCCTGGTTCTCCCCACACCACCGCGGAGCCTCAGCCCTCCTGTTACCTGCAGTTTCAGCACCAAAACCCCTGTGTAACCAGCAAAGGAGTGGACCCCCCCCCCCCAGATCACTTAGGGGGGGCTGGGATAAAAGGGTTACATTGGAGGCGCTGCTGAAATGAACTTATTCCCAGGACAGGACAGGTTTTACCAACCAGACAGGTTTTCAGAGGCAGGTGAGCCACACAGCGGTGTCAGAGACTTTGCCAGCAGCTTACAGACTTTGCAGATAGTGGATCCTTCCCTGAAGCTTCCCCAGGGAGGGGGTCACCCTGAAATGGACATATTTCTATGTGGAGCGACTCCTTGGTGGCTATGTGCCAGGGAGCGTGGTGACCCACATATAGTCGCTAGCCTGTGGGGTGGACTCCCTGGAAGGGCTATGGCCAGGGAGCGTGGATACCCACATATGCGCCCTCCTGTCGTAATAGGTTTGGGGCGACTCACTGAGGGAGCTATGGCTCAGGGAGCGTGGGTACCCTGCCTATCCTGAGTAACCCGGAAAAGGATGGGGAATATCGGGTCCCTGAAGCTTACTTATCTGAAGTAACCCTTGCCGTACTCCAAGTCCCCAGTACGGGAGGGTAGTTTCTCTTCTCTGACAATACGGTGGTTCCTGAGACAATATTATCTCTCTCTGAGGTTTCTACAGTATTTGGGAGCTCCACTGCTGATTGCTTCTCTGCCTCTGCGAACCCATGGTTATTCCTCTCGCAACCTTCTGTTGCTCCTGTTTTTTCCTCTGTGTTGGAAATACTCAGTACGTACCCCAAGATTTCGGTCTCTAAGCCTGGTTTACTGCTTGCCTTGTCATCTTCCATACCCATACCTGGCAATACCCCCACCCACCCTATACCCTCCCTGACCGCTACCTGGAGAACCTCCGGAGGAGAAGATCCTCTCAAATTCCTACGTATTGATGTCAGGAAAGACTTTGTATGTCCGGAGGGTCGCCCTGCTATACTTGATCAACTATCGGTGCCGCTTTGTACCTGATACCTTCACTAGGGACTGGGCTCCCAGCGGGGATCCTTCTGCCGTTTCTGCTCCGGAACCCCCTGCTTCTTCACAGCCTTCGATTTCCAAGCCATTTCGCATGGCGAGCCACGTACCATGGTTTCTCTACAACCACTCTCATATCCTAGAACAATACTCGTCAAGGAACTCCTAGTTTACGGATCCCCTTCCCACCTAAAGCACTTTAGGAACAACTCAATGTCCCCGAGACCCATGGATGGCCCTGTCTGGCCGCAGTTGTCACCGGGGGGGGGGGGGTGGGGGTACGCAAAGGAGTGCCCACGAGTCTCTGGACCATGACTCTAACCCCAATCCTAGACAGTTCAGGAACAATTCCAGGTTCCCCAACTCTGAGTGGTCATGTTCGCCCAGAGGTCTCACGTGAAGGGGGGTGGGAGGGGTACTGTAAGGAATCCACACCTCAGTTTACTGCTTACCTTGCAGTCCTGGAACACTCCCCCTGGTATCTACTGCAGCTGTGCAAGCTATCACTGCAACCTAGCCTTGTACTCACTCATTGGAGCAGTGCCCTCACACCCTCCTCCAGGGATTGGCCTGCTTGCCTTTAAGTACTGCATCCCCACAATCCTTCTCAGCCGAGCATAATCCCTCTTGGATGTCCTGTGTTTGCCACAGCCACCTGTCTTGGCCACCTTGTCGCTGTTTCTTGTCCTTTGTTCCTAGCCCATGTTCCTGGTTCCTGTGCTGAAGCGTTGGATCTCCAGCGTAACTTCAGCTTCCTGTTTCCTGAGGCCTGCTGCCTTTCTCATAGCAGAGGCCTGTCTCTGGTTCCTTGGGCCTGCTGCTCTCTCTCCATTGCAGAGGCTGTGTCCTGGTTCCTGTGCTGAAGCGGTGGATCTCCAGCGTAACTTCAGCTCCCTGTTTCCTGAGGCCTGCTGCCCTTCCCATACCTGAGGTCTGTCGCTGAGTCCTGAGTTCTGTGGCTCTCTCTCCCCGCACAGGCTCGTTCTGGACTCCTGCGCTGAAGCATTGGTTTACCAGTGCTGCCTGGCGGTGTGCCCACTCCGGTCAGCCTTCTCCTTCCTGAGACCGGCGCCATGGGCCATGGACGCCACTCACGCAAACCCCGTTCCCGACCTGCAGCAATTTCGCTGAAGCAGGAAGACCTGCTTGATCTCCTGTTGCCGACTCCCTGCTTGGATTACGTTTACCCTGATGTCTTCTATCCTGATCCTGGCTCGTCCACTGACTACGTGCTCTCTCCAGTCCCGACCCTGCTATGTACGACTATGAACTGCGCAATCCGGATCAGTCTGCGCGGTCTAAGGTCGGTGCTTTTACAACCCCACCTCAGCCACGCGGTCGACCCTGGTTTGTGGCGAGCACAACCGTGACACTACAGTCTCAATTCATCTCTTCTCGTTCCTCCACCAACTACCTTCCAGATTGCTCCACCAGCTAGTACGGCTAATGGGGCTCAACCGTGGCCCACAACACTGCAAGCCGGGTACTGCATAGCCCCGGCAGCACAGATGACTCATCAGCTGCGAGTATGAGCACCAAGTACCTACCGCCCAGTAAGCCCTGCCCACTCGCCAATAAATGCCAAACTAGGCATCACTGTACCCACAAAGCTCCATCTGGCAAGGTTACCCCCGTACTTAACCAACAAACAACTGCTGTGACAAAGGCAACACCTCAAAAACAACATAATGCCTTCTCGCACCTCAATATAACATCCACCACACAGGCCCATCCCCTCTTGTCCCACAGTGACCTTTCCACTAATGCATTAACCCCTGACTGCCCCTAACTTCCAGGATCCTAAGGAAAGGAGGTAAAGGAAGGGAGGAGCTTTGGCTTGGCGGTTATGCTGTCCCTCGTATATAGATCAGACTACTTTCTGGCTTCCCCCAGCGCAGATAGCAGTTCCTTGGTCTCTCGCTTCTCTTAGGCCATAGAGGGGTCCAGCCGCGCTCCTCCGCGCTGACGCTAAGGCTCGTCTGCTCGTCAGGAGCGATTCCATGGACTGGCACACGAGCCAGCATGCGCGATCGGGAGTCAGGGTAGTGATGTCGCTGGGTCAATAGCCCGTGAAGCGCCAACATCACGGCGTTGACGTCATGATGCTGCTTCGCGCTGATTGGGTGTTTTCAGCCGACAGCGCGCTGAGAAACAGTTTCGGCTGTCGGCTGAAAATCCCAGCGCCTCAGCACGCCTGCGGACGCTCGTGGAAGCCCCCTCTAAAGACATCCTCATTGAGGATGACGGGGCTCAGCGCGGAGCATCCGCGGGGCTCAGCGCAGCTTCCCCCTCTATTGACCCAGCCTTAGGCTGGACAGGGCTGGAAAAGAGAATGAATGTCACTCTCCTTTTCTTCCCAAAACCACTTGTTCTCTCATGCCATTACAGCCTTGTTGCTGTACAATGTATAACAGTGACTAGCATACAGAATGCACAACAGCAACCCAATGTGTTTGTGGCTCCAATTCAGAAGGCATAATAGCAGCCCCCTCTCTCAGAAGTGAAGGGAGGCTACGTTAGTGTCACACCCACTGCACTCAAATAGTGTTTTTAGTAAATAAATAATAGTAATGAGAATAGTAATAAAAATAGCTATTCTATTTGACCAAAAATATGGTAGTAAAAAATAACATACCAAATAAAGTGGATACTATATAGGGGGAAATTGGCCAACTGAAATCAAATACATCCCACCAAAATGATCGGCACCCCCCTGTATTATACTGAGTAAGATGTTCCTGTGCATCTTCTTCCCAGTGTTTGCAATCTGCTCAGCAACAATAACTTCCACATCTATCTCTTAGTCACGTGTTACAGTTAGTCTGTCCCTGCATGCAAGGGAAATCCTTATACGGTTACTACCTGACCAATGCTGTTTTCAACCTCACTTCATACTGTATACTCTATTGTCATTTGATTGCACGTTTTCTGCCAGAATAACTATTGGGTAAACCAACATTTCTGTGAACATTTTATTCAGCAACTTGAATGCACAAAAACGTTCCCGAGTTGTACTTTGGCCAGCACAGTTTCTCTTGCTTGTCATATCCCCGACAAAGCTGGCAAAGTTTCTTCCCATTACATAAGAAGGAAGGTGTTGGGCAACAGGGGAGGTGTAGGAGGATTCAGCACTCATTAGGAATTATTTCCTTAAGCTTCACGGTCTTTAACTTCTACTCAGCGGGACCAACGGAAGAGCCCAGCTGCCCAAAAGCAAAAGCATTTCATTCAGTAATGATTTACCGTGTATATATATTTTTTCATTGCGTTATTGTTTCGTGCTTAACCCTTTCAGGAGTTGGGTCCTATAGTTGGTAGGTTGTAAATGGTTTAGGAAACAAAACCGCTAATTGTGCACCTTTTATTGCTTTTACTGTATGTATCATCTCAAAATCGCTGGACCTGTGCTCAGACCTTAGACCCTTTGTTAGCCTGTGTCCCTGTGCACCAGGAGACTGATCTCATGACACTCCTTGTGTGACAAGCTCTACTTATACTTAATTTGTTGTAAGTGTTTGTTTACGCTCCATAAAATAACTCTCTGTGGGGGCTATGCACTAAGCAGTGATAAGTCATTTTAAGAGCGCAAAGTGCTTTTAGAACGTGAAGTTCCACCGAGCGCTATGCACTAAGCTGCGCAAACAGGCACTTTGCGCTCTAAAACGGGCTTTTTCTTAAAAAAAATTCTAAGTCCAACTTTTATCGTACGATCAGCTGTTTGCGCTGAATCCTGCCCTTCTGCGGGATTCACTAAGCAACGCAAAGTTAAAGTTGCGCTGAATAAAGCTCACCAGCTAAAGGCAGGTGATAAAAAAAGCTGGACTTAGAAAAAATTCTTTGTTTACCTTTTTGCAGGCACAAAACCAATACAACAGGCCGGCGGGTGTCCCCGGCTGACCCCACAGGGGTCGCCGAGGGAGGCCGAGGGTCGCGCGGGTGTCCTGGGGTACCCGCGGGCCTGCGGTACCAATGTTGTGCCAACAAAAATACTAAACATTATTTCTAACTAAATACACCCCCCTAACACATACAGTACAATAATGTGCAAAATAACTATTATCCAGATATGGATAATAGATTATTTGCCCTTTATTAAACACTGCATTAGCATACCTAAATAAAGTCAATAAAAACAGTAGCCAGCTAATCTAATCAATACAAGCAATAACAACATCAACAATGAATTAATTAAACCATTAACCAATGAAACCAATTAATTCCTAAATCAACTGAAAATGAATAGTAACACTAACCAATCAAACCAATTAATTAGAACAACATTAATGAATGTAGATGTAGCCAGGTCACCCTTGCTGTACTGAACCCCTCCTTCTGGTGCGCGAACTGCGCGTTATTTAGAGTTGCTGCCGGTTGCCAGGGACGCGATCGGGCCGGTTGCCGGGGACGCGAGCGGGCCGGTTGCCGGGGACGCGATCGGGCCGGTTGCCGAGGCCGCGATCACATTGCTGGGGCCGCGGCGGTACGCGGAGCAGGGCGCCGCCATAGCAGGATGCGCTGCGCATGCGCAGGGAGTAGGAGCGCCGGTAGGACTCCAGGGAGATCGCGCATGCGCAAGAGGGGGAGGAGAAAGCCCGCGAAGCCCTAGCCTACCAGGGAAGGCTCTTTCAGAGGACTACAATTCCCAGGAGCCCCAGCAGGACCCCATGTGACGCCAGGGAGCCAATAGGGCTGCAGGAGCTCCCTGATGCAGGGAATGGATACAATTCGCGGGGTTTTTGCAGAGAGCAGTTGGTGACTGGAGCAGCTAGGGGAAGGAGGTAGGGTGCAGGAGTCAGTGACTCTCTGCACTAGGCCAGCGATTTCCCTAGGCCCCAGATAGCCCTGAGTCATCTTAGTGAAGTATTGTAGGGACAGGCCCTAAGTTAGGGATCAGCCCCATTAGCTACTGGATATTAAGAATAGAGAATACTGCGTGTCTTGCGGAGCAAGCTGGACTGTTATCAGGGTGGGATCGCCCCTGAGGGATCATCCTGTGTTGGATCTGGAAATCGTACAGGAGTTCGCCTAGACCCTTTGAGAAGTCTGTTGCAGGTCCGAGTACTGGAGTGCTCGGCAGGTAACCTACACCCTCATGTGCACCAACAAGGCCTATCAACAGACATAGTGACTGCGCAGTCACACACACATATTGGGACAGGTTTTGGGTGTGTGAGACATTGGGTGGGGTGTACTGGACACGGGGTGGGATCACTCTGGGGAGGTGGTAGCGTCCGCCGTGGCGCCTAGAGGTGGTAGCGTCCGCCGTGACGCCTAGAGGTAGTAGCGTCCGCCGTGACGCATAAAGTGTGGGCACCCGCTGTGGTGCAAGTTAGCGGTAGCGTCCTGCAAGACGCCATAGTCCTGTTGTCCTTAGCAAGGGACACTTGTTGTTATATGTTGAGGTCACATGTCTCTATGCACATTAGTAAAGTTACAGTTATTATCCAACCGGTTGTACGTGATTATTGTGATTGTCCTGCGAGGAGCCACTCCCCCTCTGGTGGGAGCCATCGCAGGTGGAGGCGCTGCACCTATTGTAAGTGGTTGTCCATAGTATATGGTTATGTATCAGGTTCCCCGTGGCGGAAGCTCAGCCCTCCTGTGAGCCAACAGGTAATGCACCACAACCGAGTAACGTTATATGTTCCTACACCTCCACTGTACAATCTGCGATTGGGGGGGGGGGGGGAATACCCGTTACATTTGGAGGCGCTGCTGAGATGTCGGCCTGGGGTGCCCTCTAAAAAAAAATTATTTTCATCATGTCCGTGCCGTCACCGCAAGACGTCCAGGCCTGGGCCTTAGCGCACCAAGTATCCCCAAGACGCGCGATTGCAGTGACAGGGGTAGCAATTGATACGGACTTATCTACAGTGCGCACGCAAGTAAGAAGTTGCCCGGGGTTGGCCACTGCCCGGGTGATAGACTATAAACTGGATGTTGCCGGCCGGCGGATCACCTGTCTCCTGGTCACCATGAGTGATATATGCTTAGAAACGGCCCCCCATGTATTAAACCTACCCGAGCCCTCCGCTGAGGACTGCCGCATGATCTACCCTGACTCTCAAACTCCCGAAGAAGCGTCCACTAGTACTGGACTACACCCGAGCCAACGAGTGACCAGTACGCCTCACCGGGTGGACCCCCCTAAGGTCTCTTTCACCCCAAGCGGATTAGGAGGTATCGCCAGCTGGGCAAGGAGCCTGCTCATCCCACCCAACCCTGATCGACGGCCTGGCGGGACCCCAACCATGCCTAGCGTAGGAACTGGGAACAGTAGTCAGACCCTTAGTGGAAATCTTTCCGTGAACACGATAGCCTCCCAACTAGTAGAAGCTGTAACCATTTCGACCCAAGCACAGAACTACCGGAAACTCAAGGCCTTCTCTGGGATTCTGCCGACGCCCACGGGAGAAGAGGGGATCGAGGCATGGAGGGACCATACACTTCAAGCCATAGAGGAGTGGTCGTGTTCTGAAGCCAGCAAGAGACAGAGGCTGGTCGAGTGCCTCCGAGGCCCCGCCGCTCGGTTAGTGCGGGCGCACCGGAGCATGGAAGGAGAAGTTACTGCCCAGGAACTAGTGGAAATGCTAATTAAATCCTTTGCCAGAAAAGACGACGAGGATGAGCTACTGGCTCAATTCAAAGCCCTCCGACAACGTGAAGGACAAGATTTATCTGCCTTCGTTTACGACCTACAGCTGTCCCTGTGCACCCTCCTGGACAAGCATATCATTTCCGCGACCGAAGCGGACCACTACCGGCTCAAACAGTTACTCAAGGGGTCGTTGCCTGACCACAACATAGCTATAATGATGCGGGCCGCCCCGGTCGCGGTAGTACCTAAATACGGGGAACTAATGGATTACATAAGAGACCATGAAGTGCAGCGCCATTTCCATGAATCAAAGAAAACCAAAACTACCCCCAAGAATGACCCTGTGGTCCCCTCGGCTCCAAAGAGTAAGAAACCTTCCACACCAGAGGAGGAGGCAACCCCAAAGTCGTCTGTTCGGGAAAGTCGTAGTTCTGAGCGGTCATCATCCACGTATAAGGGTTGTCCTGATCGCCGTGAAGTATCTTGCTACAACTGCGGGAAGAAGGGCCACATCTCTTACTATTGTCCGGAGAAGGAGGACAATCCGGAAGAAAAACCTCCCGACAGAGGAAATACCGCCCGATCGATGGTATGCCGAGCACAGACTGTCGAGCCTGAAGTGAACACCCCTCCGGGAACCGCGGATTCCCCTGCTGACGCCGGTCCCGGGGATGACGCCTCCAACCGGGAAGCTTACAGCCAAGTAGGTCCTGCAGCTATCATACCAGTGTTACTAGAAGGAATTTATGCGTCGGCTCTACTAGATACGGGATCACAAGTGACCATCATATACCGGCCGTTCTATGAACAACACCTCCGACATTGCCCCCTGAGAGCGGCCGATCATGTGACCGTTCGGGGGCTAAGTAACGAAGATTACCCCATCGATGGGATTGTAAGGGACAAATGGAAATACTCCAGCTGAACACCGGCAAGAGACACCCCATGCATGTAGCGGCCCTTGTATGCCCAGAGCCCCAAGACCAGTGCAAGTATCCCATCATCTTGGGCACCAACGCTGATATAGTACAGGCGGTGATCCGAGCGTACCTGAAAGAGACTAATGAATTGCCGCTAGCCACCGCCCTCCTAGATCCGGTCCTACGAGAGGAGTGCAGACGAGTATACGCCCTGGAGAGACACGGGGATATCTACAATCGTCAACGCGGACTGACGACCATATTACCAGGGGGAGTGCAAAGAATGCCCGTCTGGTGTTGTTATCCCGAACGAGATGGGAACGATCAGTTTTTCTCTCTGGAGAGTACCACGGAGGAAGAAGTCCAAAGAGGGTATAAGATACTACCTGAAGTGAGGGAGTGGACAACTAAGATCCCATCCCGAACCCACGTGTATGTGCAGAATATCTCCCCCTTCCCGATGGACTTTGATGCCGGCCAGAAGTTGGGTTGCATATATCCGGTCACCCCTGTAGCAAACACACCGCAGGTGAAGGAGGCGGCAGTGGAAGAACGGTTAGTCGAGCTGGACTTCAACTTCGGGGAGTCGACGCTGTCCCCTCAGTGGAAGGAGCGGCTAGCCACTCAGTTGAACCAACGCCGACAGGTATTCTCCACGAGTGAGATGGATGTGGGGTGCAGTCGCAGTGCCCAACATACCATCCGACTGAATGATACCTTCCCGTTCCGAGAACGCTCTCGCCGCATTGCCCCGCGGGACATGGACGATGTGAGGGGAACCCTTGACGACATGAAAGGGGCCGGGATTTTGAAGGAGTCTCGGGGGCCCTACGCGTCGCCCATAGTGGTGGTGCGTAAAAAGAACGGATCCGTACGACTGTGTGTTGACTATCGAACTCTGAATAATCGTACGATACCGGATCAGTACACCCTTCCGCGTATTGAAGAGATCCTGAATGCGCTGAATGGAAGTCAATGGTTCAGCGTACTCGACCTGCGATCGGGGTACTATCAGGTACCTATGAATGAGGAAGATCAGGAGAAGACAGCTTTCGTCTGTCCCTTGGATTCTACCAATTCACACGTATGCCCCAAGGTATATGTGGGGCGCCTGCTACCTTCCAACGGCTGATGGAGAAGACAATCGGGGACATGAACCCGCGGGAGTGTCTGGTATACCTGGATGACATCATTGTCTTCGGAAGGACTCTGGAAGAGCACGAAGAGCGGTTACTTAAAGTGATAGACCGTCTGGGGAATGAAGGGTTGAAATTGTCTCTAGACAAGTGCCGGTTTTGTCATACCTCAGTGACTTACGTGGGACACATCGTGTCCGCGCAGGGGATCGCCACCGACCCCACCAAGGTAGAAGCAGTAGTGAACTGGCCTCGTCCCGAGAATGTCACTGAGCTGCGATCCTTCCTGGGATTCTGTGGGTATTACCGTCGCTTCGTGGAAGGGTACTCTAGTAGAGCTAAACCCCTGAACAATCTGTTGAAGATATATCCCTCAGAGACCGGAAGGAAAGCTGTATCGGCACGCCAACCGTTTGGTGATAAATGGACGCCTGAGTGCGAGCAGGCCTTCCTGAAATTGAAGAAGTGTCTAACCGAGGCGCCGGTGCTTGCGTATGCTGATCCCGAATAGCCTTACGTTCTACATGTGGATGCCAGTCTCAATGGACTGGGTGCCGTCCTGCATCAGAAACACCCTGAGGGCCTTCGACCTGTAGCCTACATCAGCCGCAGCCTGACCCCCAGTGAACAGAGATACCCCGTCCACAAGTTGGAATTTCTGGCTCTCAAGTGGGCTATCACCGAGAAGCTCCACGACTACCTGTACGGGGTTACCTTCGAAGTAAGGACGGATAACAATCCCCTCACTTATGTCAACACCTCGGCTAAATTAGACGCAACTGGACAACGCTGGCTGGCCGCTCTAAGCAGCTACAGGTTCACCATGAAGTATAAGCCGGGACCCTTGAATATAGGGGCTGACGCTCTATCCCGACGACCCGGGTTAAGTGCTAGTCCCGATGATGAGGAATGGGAGGAACTCCCAGGACCCGGAGTGCGGGCTATGTGTAGCATGGCTGCCATCGTCAACGACCAAGTGGCCTTTTCAGAGTTAAGAGTGGCCGACTCATTGGGATGCCGGTCGCAGGCTGTCCCAGCCGCCTACTGCGACCCAAAAGGGATGAACATTACGCATGACAAGGTGTTACGGTGGAAGGATCTGGTAGACTACCAAATACGAGACCCTGTCGTTAGTATCATCAGGCGGGCTGTTGAAAAGCAGAACCCAGCCCTTCTGAAACGCGCGCCCAATGACTTGGTGGCCTTGCTCATGCGGGAATGGGACAAATTCGAAATAGACAATTGCTTACTCTATCGGGTGGTCCAATACCACAACCACCCGGATAGGCGACAACTAGTCCTCCCTAAGAACTTACAATACCTGGTGTTGAAGTCTCTACACGATGATCATGGACATCTGGGTATAGACAAGACTTTTGGGTTGGTCAGAGATCGTTTTTTTTTGGCCCAAGATGCGAGAGGCCGTTGAACGTCACTGTCGCCGCTGTACTAGGTGTATACAGCGCAAGACCCTGCCTACACGAGCAGCCCCCATGGGCCATCTGAAAAGTTCGGGCCCCATGGACCTTGTGTGTATGGACTTTCTGTGCATTGAGCCTGACAGCCGGGGAATATGCAACGTGCTAGTTGTCACGGACCATTACACCCGGTATGCTCGGGCCTTCCCCACTAAAGATCAGAAAGCCATCACCGTGGCAAAAATATTATGGGAGAAGTATTTCGTGCACTACGGTCTCCCCAACCGCCTTCACTCCGATCAAGGGCGGGATTTTGAGAGTACTTTGATCAGAGAGTTACTCAAAATGCTGGATATCACCAAGTCTCGAACAACCCCGTATCACCCCGAAGGAGATGCACTGCCTGAGCGCTTTAATCGAACCTTACTGGATATGCTCGGAACGCTACGGAGTGCTCAGAAAACTGAATGGAGTCGACACGTAGAGGCCCTGGTACATGCGTACAATTGAACTAGACACGAATCAACGGGATTCTCCCCCTACTTCCTCATGTTTGGGCGAGAGGCAAGACTGCCCGTGGACATACGTCTTAGGGTTTCGACGGATGGGATACACAATGCTACCCATTTCAAATACGTGCAAAGACTCAAAGACAGTCTACAGCAGGCCTATCAACAAGCTGAGAAGGCTACAGCTAAGTTGAACGCTGACAACAAAAGGCGATACGACCATAAGGTCAAATATCGAGAACTTCGTCCTGGGGATGCTGTGTTGCTTCGGAATCTGGGAGTCCAGGGGAAGCACAAATTGGCCGACCGATGGAGAGACGGAGTGTATGAAATAGAATCCCAGATGCCTGGCCTCCCGGTCTATCGCATCAAAGACACTGATGGCCGGGTAAAGGTATGGCACCGAAATCATCTTCTCCCCATTCCACAGGTAGAAGATGAAGAGACCGAGATACTGGCCACACCGCTCAACGGTGAGTCCGAGTCGTCAAGGGTGGGTCAAGAGACTGTCAATAATGAGACCCACTTGGAGACTTCTGAAGATCCTATGGAGGGACCCTCTCAAAGGGACTTCCCCACAGAGGGGGCATCTCCCGGAGGAGCTACGGGTAAAGGGCCCAGTAGGCCAATGCCTACTAAGGTGGCCCCAATGGGCCAGCCTTTGGATGCACAGAGCCCGTGCTTTGTGCCTAACAGAGACTATTCAGAGACAATTCTCCCCTCAAGGGAGGAGGCTGAGCCTCAGGACTGTGTTTATTACTCTCCCGAGGGAGTTGCAGAAGAACAGCTCTGACGGAGCCAAAGAGTCAGGTACCCTCCAACTCGGGTAACCTATGATCAAATGGGGGCACCCCACTATGAGGCTCAGCAGTGCTCTCGGAGCAAGATCCAATCTGTGATTGTGATGCTCACAGAGTTATGCAATATCGTGTAGAGTAATGCATGTGCTAAGTTATGATTTCAAATGCATTTTAATTATATAACTTCTGTACATAGTTTTATTGAGTTGTGTCCCAAGCGAGGACGTTGGGGATTTTACCGGGGGGAGGATGTAGCCAGGTCTCCCTTGCTGTACTGACCCCCTCCTTCTGGTGCGCGAGCCGCGCGTTATTTAGAGTTGCGGCCGGTTGCCCTTCTGCAGGATTCACTAAGCAACGCAAAGTTAAAGTTGCGCTGAATAAAGCTCACCAGCTAAAGGCAGGTGATAAAATAAGCTGGACTTAGAAAAAATTCTTTGTTTACCTTTTTGCAGGCACAAAACCAATACAACAGGCCGGCGGGTGTCCCCGGCTGACCCCACAGGGGTCGCCGAGGGAGGCCGAGGGTCGCGCGGGTGTCCCGCGGCCGTCCCGGGTTCCCGCGGGCCTGCGGTACCAATGTTGTGCCAACAAAAATACTAAACATTATTTCTAACTAAATACACCCCCCTAACACATACAGTACAATAATGTGCAAAATAGCTATTATCCAGATATGGATAATAGATTATTTGCCCATTATTAAACACTGCATTAGCATGCCTAAATAAAGTCAATAAAAACAGTAGCCAGCTAATCTAATCAATACAAGCAATAACAACATCAACAATGAATTAATTAAACCATTAAAAATAGAGAGATAGCGATATACTGTAAGGCTGTGGCCAGGGTGGCGGTGAGCGGGCGGGCGCGCTCACGCTGGCCACGATGAAACACATTGCATGTGTGTGGTCAGCGCGAGCAAGCGCCTGAGCATGCGCGACGCTTAGCTGCTTACAGAGCAAGCAAATTTGAATTTGCCGCTTGCTTGTGCCGCCGTGCATGAGCACCTGCACGCTCAGCACCACCCTGGCCGCAGCCTAAGGCCTGTAATATAGTGCACACGCGCGTCAATTAGAATTGGGTGTGTCCAGGCCTGGCGTTCTATACGTCAGCCGCGCGCACGCACAGCAGTGACCCTGCCAAGCCAATGACAACGCGGCTATCGCTGTGACGTCTATAGCCACGCCCCCTAGCTGCGCACGCCACCGCATACAACATATAAACGAAACGCCCGCACCACGTGCATGCACAACACCGGGAGCACCAGCGCCTACTATAATAACAAGCCTAAGGCCGCTTCCAGACTGAGAGTCGGCTCGCGAGCTGATAAGCGAGCGCGCAATCAAAACAATTAAAGTAAATTGTTAGGGCCATGCTGCGCGTGCGCGTACACGGGAGCGTACAGAGGTGCGATGATTGCCGAGACAAATATTTTTGTATTTGTCGCGCTTACCCTAGTCACGGGCACGCCCCCCGGCACGCAAGTATCTGGACAGGAATCGCCCGATCAGCATGAGCACGTGACGTCACGGCACTCGAGCACCAGGGCGCTCGCTTCTACCCTGGATGAGGCCTAAGACGCTATATCTCCAGAAGTGACACTAACCCTCCTTGCTGTCTGGTTCTGGACCCGATATCTGAAAGGTCTTTAATTTCTACAACTGCCTGCATATCGGCACCATTGAAAATCCTGCCATTGCATTCACTTTGTGAATTTCCTAAGAACTGATTCGTTATTAACCCTGAGCAATTTAACTGGATCAGCAGCCTTTTCTAATAAAAATATACAGGCACTGCCTATCTGCATTGCTGATTGCTACATGATTGTAACAGTAGAAATCAGCATTTTAATGTTGGCACCTACTTTCTGTGCCATTTACTAACATACGGTAGGAAGAAGTATTTGGAGAGTCTTAAGTTGTGGGTCTTGAATACGGATATGTTGCCTCAGTGTCACATACTCTGTATGATTTGGGGCAGGTTAAGTGATCAGTGGTCTGTAGGTGATAACATGAAGTGGTAAGGCCAAATTGTGTTATATTTCAGTATTTACTAAAGTTGCTAAGTGAAACCAAACCCCGTCTTATTGTAATTGATGCTTTCTGTCATAAGGCGTGTTGCAAGTCATCTCCCAGAAGATTGCTCCCCTAGTTCCCCGTCTGCCTGTCCAATTTAAAAATCATAATAAAGCAGCGATAGCAAAGATTGTGAGACTGAATTGCGGTCATTAAAAGGCTAAATATGGAGTGAAAATGTCCACTGTGGTCAAATGTAAGTTGAAAAAAACATATATCCATCGAGTTCTTCCTCTGTTAAATTTCGTGTAACCCCTCTATTTTTTACCTTAGACTAACACCCACTACTAAGGTGGGGGCCCGAGTCCTCCTCCCTTATATCTCACCCAACACGTGGGGACAGATCAGACAAATGGAAACATACCACAGTGATGCAAATAACAGAATAATATTTATATCGTAGTTCTGTTTAGTCACAAACTTAACATAACATGTGACTCCTAAATGGGAGTCTAAACACTTCCTACTAGATGCTGCGCAGGTGTGAAATCGTGTCTCTCCCTGTGACCACCCAACCCTGTGTTTAAGGGTCTGTTTATAGGTGCTGTTGTGTATTTACAGATGCAGCAGCCATTATTTTAACAAATCACGCAGTGTACTGCTGCGGCACAGTTTATTCGAGCATTTGCCCGTTCTGTGCCGCAGCAGTAGCCTGGCGCGCGCCCGAGAGTGACGGGCGCGCGCCGAAGCAGCGGAAGAGCGCCCTCCGATCGGGGCGCTCTCCCTACCGCTGCCGGGTCCGCCGGGTCCCCCGGAACCCCCTGCCGCTGTCCCGCGATCGCGGGACACCAGGGCTCCCTCGGGGAGCCCCTGGACGCGCGTGCAGGGGGCGCACGCTCCCGAAGACGCGTGACCGCGCGTCTATGACGCGCGGCACGCCGAGGGGCGGCCACTAGCAAGCCGGGAAATCTCCCGGCTTGCGGATCTGGCCGCAGTGTAATAAACTGTGTCGCCAGTGTATACCTCGGAATACCCATGTCATGGCGCGGGATTGCTTCCAACCGTACCGCCTTAAGACGCGAGTGCAGGCGAGTGCAGAAAATGGCATTTTAGTGCTCTGGCTTTTAAACACCTGAAATTGACACAGTAGCACAGTACTGTACACATTACAATTTATCCATTTCATTGCATTTAATTGCACCTAATCCATGAAACAAAGCAACCACGATAAATACGTATGCCTGTGGCGATTGGCCGCGTTCATGCAGTACAGCAGCACACACGAAAACGGCGCCGTGATTTCGTAAAATAATGGCCGCTGCATCTGTAGTGTTTGAACGTAGCAGGCCTATGCTTCCCAAAGACTTCGGTAGCCTTTTACTTGTCTTGTGATGAGGATCCACTCAGTCGATACTCACACCACTAGATAGACAGACGGCTGCTCTGTGTGGATTCCACTCCTGAAATCGATCTACAATCTGGTCACCCAGTGTCTGCTAAGCCAAACTGCTCACAGTCTGGTTCCTGACTCCGAGATCCCTCAGGGTCTCCAGCAGCTCTGCCCACTCGTACTCTGCTAGGGACCCTTAAAGACTCCCCTCTCTAGTCCCTCCTCTCCAGAGTTCAATCTCATTATCCATCACAAGTCATCCTGAACACACCATGGAGTGGAGTCAGGCAGGGGGCAGCAGGTGTTTCAGTTGTACGCATCTACAAGGTGGTTACATTATTCTACTGTGTTACTCATCCATTATTTGTATTAACAGGATATTAATTCAGAGGAAGACAAACAAAATAAACTCAGATAAACATTATCCAATTATGTCTCGTAAGGGAACAAATAAGTTCCTTCCTGACTCCAGTAATTGCAATATGAATTTTTCCCTGGATCAACATCTTTCCAATGTTTACTTATTTTGTTCTGTATATTCCTGTACCTTTCTTTTCTAAAAATAATATGTCTAAACCTTTCTTTAAGATATCTATTATATCAATGGGTAGTAAATTGCACATTTTAACTGCCCATACTTTTATTTTTTTGCTGGTGAAATCTCTTTTCCTCCAATCACAAAGGGTGACCCTGTGTCATTTATGTTGTCTTTGGGATGAACAGTTCCCTTGAAAGTGCCTTGTATTGACATATGTGTAACTAGTTATCATATCCCACCTTAGACACGTCCTTTTTTTATTGAGTTTTAACTTTTTCATGGGAGGGGGTAGGGCGCACAAAAAGTCAAATTGGGTAGGGAAGGGTGGATAAACGTGTCTTCACACTCAAGTAATTACCATACATTTGTGATAAAAACTTCAAGCATTAACATATGTATTCAAAAATGGAAATGAAGTGGCTGGTCTCCTTTGGGTGGGTTAATGCAGATTTGGTTATAAATCGTCTCTCAACTGTCTAAACATTTAATCTGTTCTTGAGGTTTCCCTTGCCAATGTCCTATGTAATTAGATTATTAATTAACAGGGGGAGGAGCTATCACACCTCTTTAAATGTGAACCATAAATCCCATACTCTGAAATTTGTATCATGTCGTCTAACACGGCAGTTAATTTTTCCGTAAGCATTATATCCCAAAATGTATTTTCAACTTGGGCCATAGGAGGTGTTTTTTCACTTTCCATGAGCTATTACACATTTTGTGGTTGATAGTAAATGGGTTATCAGCTTATCTGTGCATCTATTTTGGCTCACATTGGGTATTAGTAGTAAATATGACCAAGGTTCCAGAGGGATGTTGTATTCTGTGACCCAATTAATCAAGCCTGTTCGTTTTTGCCATAGGGTGCTAATTTGGGGGCATGTCCACCAGATGTTAAGTGAAAGTGCCTCTGCCCCCGCACTCTCTCCCGCAATCAGGAAAGTGATCCTGGAAAATTGCATGCAGTCTATGTGGAGTGGAGTGCCATCTATGCAGGACTTTGATGTTTGTCTCTTTAATATCTGAGCATACAGTATGGAAGACTTGGAAGCCCTCTCACAAATGCCCCCCAATCATCCCTGTCCAGTTCCACAGCTAAATCTTTCTCCCATTGTTGCATAAGCTTTGTTTTATCTTCTATGCTTTCTTTATAGAGTAAGCTGTAGAACAAAGAGAATTACCCTTGTTTTTGCTGAATAATAATAAAGTGTTTCAAAAGCAGTTAATGGTCTACTTGTGTTTGGACTGTTTCTTACGAATGTGGAGAAGTGTCTATATTGTCGATATTGATTGAAGTGTTTGTTAGGGAGTCCATTGCTTTCATACAAATCCTAAAAGGACCTGAAGTATGAATCCTTGTAAAGGTCCGTACATCTCATTATTCCCGCTTCCTTCCATAAGGGGAATGATCCTAGATGTTCACCACTTGGGAACTCAGAGTTACCCCATAATGGGGTTAGCGGGGAGTGGACCAATGAGAAACGACCTGTTTTATGGGTTTTAACCCATACTCCTTAATAATGGGAGATTACTGGATGGGAATCATGGTTAAAACATTTCTTAGAGTCTGAGACCCAGAGGAGGGTAGACATATCATTTAGTTTTGCTTCACGTTTCTCAATGTCCACCCAGTGTTTCTGGCCTTCCATTTGCAACCCTCCTTTAAAGCAGTTTACATCGAGTTGGATATGTAGATATACGCACATGGCAATAGGAGACGGGTGAATTTTTGGGGCGGATTTGGATTCGACGAGGAACGGCTGTTTCCTTTGGTCCGCAGATTTCAACGGATCAATCTCAAGAGTTCAAGTTCAAACTAAGGGAATCCAAACAAGGGCAGGGACAGGAACCAGAGCTGAAATAGACAAGGGAGCTGGGCATAGACACTGCACACACAGGAGCTACAGGAAAGCTGTGCAGAGCGAGGAAGCAGAGGGCAGACTGGGATTATAACGGAGGGAGGACAAATAGCAGGAAGGGGAGGAGCAGGGGTTTGTCTGGGAGCTTGCAGGGATAGGTGTGTGAGAGTAGGGGAGGAGACAGGGAGGTAATCTAATGTAATGGCATGTAAGCTCCGAGGGGCGGAGCCAGTACCAGGGGAGGATTGGTAAATAGAGCGGGTGCGCGCGCCCTCTGTAACGTGGTCAGTGAAGTATGCTGCATTATTGTTAGGTTGATTCTAGATTTTTTTTATTGCCCCACACAATTCCTCCTGTTGCAATATTTTTGATAGATAGATGCAAAAATGTGTTTAATACTCCTCCACTTTTTCGTAATTCCTAATAATGCCCGTTTTACTGAATTATTGTATTTTCTTGCCTAATCGTTTTGTTATTAATGTGCCTGAAGAACTTTTTAGGTTTGGTCTTACGAACTTCCCATTGAAAACCTTTTTTTCATATTCAATTTTGCTAATCTGATTACTCTTTTGCAAATTTTGTTAGATTCTGTTAAATTCTGATAAAATGCATCTGTCCTAAGGGAAAGGGGACAAGAGAAGCGATACATTATGGAGGGATAGGGGAGAAAATAGAGGGACAGCGTGAACTTCAATGGCTGAGAAATAGAGAGAGGGAGAGAAAAGGGGGTATGGTGTGAAATGTGCAGAGTGGGGAAAGTAGGAGGATTAGTTCCTGGTCTGTGGTGTGGCTAAGGAAAAGACCAGAAGGGGGGAGGTGCCTGAAGGGGCGAGCCATGTTTCTGTAATGGCTAGAAGGTTGAAAGTGTTGGAAATTAATAATTCATAGATTAGTGTGTTTGTTGCAGACAGATTGTGTATTCTATAGGGCACATGAAAAGGAAAAATAAGGGAAATATGGATGGAGGGATTTGTAGGGTGTGGTAAAAAGTAGATTTTGTTGTAGGGTATGGGACATAAAGGATTTTTATGTGGATAGGGCTAGGATTAGGTCATATGTCACCTCAGAGTAGGCATATTAGTAAGGAGAGGAAGGCATAGTAGAGGGAGTTGCTAGGTTATTTGGGGTGACAGGGATGTGATGTGAGAAGCAGATGGAGTTGATAGCTGCAAAATTAGCAAGAGGTTAGTAGAGAATGGGAAATGAGTAAGTTTGGGTTTGGAGGAGAAAGTGTGGGAGTTGGGGACAGAGACAAAATCGTGAGAAAGAGTGGAGGTAAAGATGGGAGAGCAAGGTAACAGTAGTCCAAAGTTCAGAGGGAGGATCTCACTGTATCTCTCCTGCTAAATTGTTTTAATACAATAAAAATAAATATTCAAATATGACTTCAGTTTATACAGAGTAGAAAGATAAATAAATGCTGCACACTAATAAAAAATCAAAAGGGGATACAACTACCGGTGCTCCTGGTTCAGGATTCTCTGTGTCAATCCAGGGTTAACGAAATAAACTAATTTATTGCCAATAGACTTGATGTTTCGGCCACACAGGCCTTTCTCAAAAGCAGAAATGGCATAATGTGCACAACAGTGAACTCAACCCTCTTCGCTGATGAGGACGCCGACGTGATGACATCACATGAAGAGGAGGTTCCCTTTTGGCACCACTCCATTTTACCAAGAGGAGCTTTGATGCAGGAACACTCGTGAGAGCACAGAAGAGGATTCCTATTGGAGGACACATCAACACATGATGTCAACAAGGAAGGAGATTTTCAACAGAGCGACGGCGCTGGGTGATGAGGGACTTTATTGGACTAATTGGATAATTCATGACACCTGGTTTTGGGGTTATAAGAGGGTTGAGTTCACTGTTGTGCACATTATGCCATTTTTGCTTTTGAGAAAGGCCTGTGTGGCCGAAACGTCAAGTTTATTGGCAATAAATTAGTTTGTTGAGCAAATCCGTGGAGCCCTGATTTTCTTCATTTCAGTTTATACAGTACATATTTAAAACTGCTGTTTAAAAAACAAAGGGTGGGATTCATGAAGCTGTGACAACACGTATCAGAGCTCAATCAACATTATTAACCACCATTTACTTTAATGCCAGCTAATGACAAGCTCTGATACTCGTTATTATAGCTTTGTGAATCTCCCCGTAAAAATCAAAAACGAAGCTTAGGCAACTTTGCCTGTCGTGAGAACTGTTTTCTTCCCTGATACTGACTTTAACATCTCTGCTCTACTCAACGGTAGAGCTTATAAACCCAATGAAAGCATTCCAGTGCACAGAAAGTTTTACATTCCACGTCCAGTCTGCGACTGTGGCTCAAATCTAGTCCAAAGCTCATATGAACAGGACTTAGCACTGTTTACTAACTTTGGGCATATGTGTTATATCTGGGGGGTTTTCTCAGTGGAATTCCATGTGATGTTTTACAGCCTTAGATATGCATATGCATATGACTTGGATGGTTAATACTGAATTTTTGCCATGTAAAACATTAACTTACAAAGTAAAGTACTGTACTATGGCAAAGAAGAACATAATTTGCATACCTCAAGCACTAGTTTATTCAAAAGTCATCATCTTCTTTCTGGTTTGGTTCTAGAGAGTGCAACAATATTTGATGGGATTTTAATAAGAATATAACATGTAAGAAGATCATTTTCATATCAGAAATCATGGAATCATTACAGGATGTTCATATTACTTATAATTAGGTCAGGTCTGTCAAGTGAAATGATTGAATACGGAAGTCATTGGGAGATCTCAAAATCTTAGCCAATTCTTACTGTGCAGAAACAAAAAATTCATTACTTTGAAATACCCCAAACACTCATTAAAACAATTAATGTAGGAAATATAATTTAGCTGGTATTTAGCTTAGTGGTTAAAGTGTTTGGAAATGTACCTGTCCCTGTTTGTTTTAATAAAATGAGTCTGTATTTTTCTCATTAAAAGTAAGATTAAGACTGGTCATTAAGCTTGAAATGAGCTATTACATTCAGACGATCTGAAATGGAAACCAGAACATACAGTAGTAAACAAAATAGGATACTTATTTCAATGTATCTTCCCTGGTAAAATGTGTTTAAATAAATATTTATATTTTTCTAACCTGTTTATTTGTTCAAATTACACCTTTGCTTTCGTTGTTATTTATTGGTTGCATATACTTAACCCCGTGGCTGCCAGAGGGACAAGCAAAATAATGCATTACTGCCTCCTCTGACGAATAATGTGTTGCAAGCTACAGTATTCATTATGAGTGCATCATTTTTTTTTTTGTATAAACAATTTTTATTGAGGTTTGTACAGTAAAATAAAACATACAAGTTATACAGTAGGGAACCGAAGGAACAGCAATCTTTGATTATAATTTCCAGAGTTCAAATAACACTATCTCTCCTATCCCCTTCGCAAACCCCCCTTCAGGTCCTAAATTTTGAGCCCTATGCTCCGAGCCCGAGGCTTCCCACTCCCTATCTCATCTCAGCACTCCTCTCAGCCCTTAGGCTAAGTCCATGCTGCCGCAGACCACGCGGCCAGATCACATTGCCTTAAGGCAATGATCGCGCCCTTGACCTTGCGGGCACGCGTGTGCGGTAACAGGAGGGGGCACGCGGTGCGCGAGGAATCATTTGAAACGGATTTCTCGGCGCGACAGGCAGGTCACGTGAGCGGTTCGCCCAATGAGGGCGAACCAGCTCTGTGATGTCACTGGCACGCCCCTAGACACGCCACCCGACGGCACATCTAGCATGTCTGGAAAACGCACCCGCTTCACGTGGGGGACGTCACGGACGCGCATGCCTCCACGCGGGCGAAGGCAGTATGGACCTGCACTTAGATTTTCAGATTGTTTGCTCTCTCTTTCTTTACCTCTCCTGTGATATGCTACTGTCTCTAAACACGGGTCCCAAATCTTGTAGAATTTCTCAGTGGAATGTCTAAGGCAATGAGCCTCTTCATCAACATCACTTCATTAACGTATGTATGTCTTTATTTATATAGCGCCATTAATGTACAAAGTGCTTCACAGAAGTAATACACGTGACAATCATATAAATAACAAAAAATACAAATAACAGATCATGGGAATAAGTGCTTCAGATATAAAAGTAACATTTAGTAAGAGGAGTCCCTGCTCCGAAGAGCT
>NC_134484.1:353714378-353844378 GCF_040206685.1 Ascaphus truei
GGAGAGGGAGGGTGACAGGGAGCGGGACAGGGTGACACAGGGAGAGGGAGAGGGTGACACAGGGAGAGGGAGGGTGACACAGGGAGAGGGAGGGGGTGACACAGCGAGAGGGAGAGGGTGACACAGGGAGAGGGTGACACAGGGAGAGGGTGACACAGGGAGAGGGTGACACAGGGAGAGGGTGACACAGGGAGAGGGTGACACAGGGAAAGGGTGACACAGGGAGAGGGAGAGGGTGGGTGAAACAGGGAGAGGGTGGGTGACACAGGGAGAGGGAGGATGACACAGGGAGAGGGAGGGTGACACAGGGAGAGGGAGGGTGACACATGGAGAGGGAGGGTGACACAGGGAGATGGAGGGGGTGACACAGGGAGAGGGAGAGGGTGACACAGGTAGAGTGTGACACAGGGAGAGTGTGACACAGGGAGAGTGTGACACAGGGAGAGGGTGACACAGGGAGAGGGTGACACAGGGAGAGGGTGACACAGAGAGAGGGTGACACAGGGAAAGGGTGACACAGGGAGAGGGTGGGTGACACAGGGAGAGGGTGGGTGACACAGGGAGAGGGAGGGTGACACATGGAGAGGAAGGGTGACACAGGGAGAGGAAGGGTGACACAGGGAGAGGGAGGGTGACACAGGGAGAGGGAGGGGTTGACACAGGGAGAGGGAGGGGGTGACACAGGGAGAGGGAGGGGGTGACACAGGGAGAGGGAGAGGGTGATACAGGGAGAGGGTGACACAGGGAGAGAGTGACACAGGGAGAGGGTGACACAGGGAGAGGGTGACACAGAGAGAGGGTGACACAGGGAGAGGGTGACACAGGGAGAGGGTGACACAGGGAGAGGGTAACACAGGGAAAGGGTGACACAGGGAGAGGGAGAGGGTGGGTGAAACAGGGAGAGGGAGGGTGACACAGGGAGAGGGAGGGTGACACAGGGAGAGGGAGGGTGACACAGGGAGAGGGAGAGGGTGACACAGGGAGAGGGAGAGGGTAGGTGACACAGGGAGAGGGAGGGTGACACAGGGAGAGGGAGAGGATGACACAGGGAGAGGGTGACACAGGGAGAGGGTGACACAGGGAGAGGGTGACACAGGGAGAGGGTGACACAGGGAGAGGGTGACACAGGGAGAGGGTGACACAAGGAGAGGGAGAGGGTGACACAGGGAGAGGGAGGGTGACACAGGGAGAGGGAGGGTGACACAGGGAGAGGGAGAGGGGGAGAGGGAGAGAGAGAGAGGGTGACACACTCACAGACACACAGACACTCACTCTCACTCAGACAGACAAACACACAAACACACACACACACACACACGGATGGCCCAATGGGTGGGAGGGGGGGTGACAGATGGCCCTGCAGGGGCCTGAGGCAGACAGGCATGGAAGCGGCTGGCTGCCGGAAGGGGGAGGAGTGGAAGCGCTGAGGAGGGAGTCCACTGCTCAGAGCCCCGGAGGCGGGGTAATCTCCCCCAGCAACATGAACCCGCCTCCGGCTTTTTTTTTTTTTTCTCCAGCGCGAGCTCGGGAAAAGCAGCAGCGCGAGCGCGGGATATTTAAAAAACACATGTGTGCTGCTTGGGCCAATATTTACTCGCCCGGGGGTTAAATCCACCCGCCCCGGGCGAGTAAATGTATATAATTGTCGAACACTGTATATATATATATAACAGTAATATAGACAGTGCCCTTCGCCCATCACACCCAAATTGCTGCAGCTCTGATTATATGTGGCCGCCATTCACCTCTCCTGTGGAACACCGTGACCCGGAGAGATCTCAGCACACGTCCTCACGTCCTCACGCTGGTGCCAGGAACTGCTCAACCACCGTAGTTTCAATGCCACGTGACCCTACTCATTTCTTCCGTCTCACGCTGCAAACAAGCGCTCCTAAACTAAAGAACTTTTCTCCTGGAGATAGCGGCTTTTGCAGACACAAGATCTGGAACCATTGTGGATACCTGTACACCGTGGAGTCTTCAGTTGGTGCATGGGCTGGTCCCATAATATGCCTTTTTATATCGGACAAATTGTAAGTGTGCAATTGTCTTGTCCATGACGCATTAAATTTGTTCATCTGATTTTACACAAGGATCGGGCGCTTCTTTTTTCTTTTTCTCATATATATATATATGTATATATATATATATATTAGATAAATATGTAATATGCACAATAATATGTATTGTTAAATGAATCTCAGCTTTATTTCATGTTTGCATTTTATTATTTGTACTAGCACTTTAAATCCTGTGATAGATAAAAATGTATGCTTGCGAATGCCAGACATTAATCCTGATGAAGCAAACAATTGTTACATGCGTCAGTGCTGTGTTTAACGTAATTGGCAGCTTCCTGTGGTGTCTTGTTAAGTGTATCAAGGTTTCTATATAACGTGGTCAGCTGCTGCTGGTACTCTGAGACCATATGAGAAAAATTATCTATTTTATTGCAAGTGTGTTTTTTATTTATGTTATTTTCAAAATTTTCACCAATTTATTATGTTTATACATTACCCTCTGTAGCGGGATAATGAGAAGCGGGACAACGGGCCCAAATTGAATTAATGGGAGAAGTTTTATTATCTTACAGTAACGAAAGACCAAACAAAATACACAGACCTCTGATTAGACATGGAGAGAGGCAGGGTACTGCGCTCTCACCGACACACCAGACAGGGGAAGAGGCAGGGTACTGCGCTCTCACCGACACACCAGACAGGGGAAGAGGCAGGGTACTGCGCTCTCACCGACACACCAGACAGGGGAAGAGGCAGGGTACTGCGCTCTCACCAACACACCAGACAGGGAGAGAGGCAGGGTGCTGCGCACTCACCGACACACCAGACAGGGAAAGAGGCAGGGTACTGCACTCTCACCGACACACCAGGCAGGGGAAGAGGCAGGGTACTGCGCTCTCACCGACACACCAGACAGGGGAAGAGGCAGGGTACTGCGCTCTCACCGACACACCAGGCAGGGAGAGAGGCAGGGTACTGCGCTCTCACCGACACACCAGACAAGGAGAGAGGCAGGGTACTGCGCTCTCACCGACACACCAGGCAGGGAGAGGGGCAGGGTACTGCGCTCTCACCAACACACCAGGCAGAGAGAGAGGCAGGGTACTGCGCTCTCACCAACACACCAGACAGGGAGAGAGGCAGGGTACTGCGCTCTCACCGACACACCAGACAGGGGAAGAGGCAGGGTACTGCGCTCTCACCGACACACCAGACAGGGGAAGAGGCAGGGTACTGCGCTCTCACCGACACACCAGGCAGGGAGAGAGGCAGGGTACTGCGCTCTCACCGACACACCAGACAGGGAGAGAGGCAGGGTACTGCGCTCTCACCGACACACCAGGCAGGGAGAGAGGCAGGGTACTGCGCTCTCACCAACACACCAGGCAGAGAGAGAGGCAGGGTACTGCGCTCTCACCAACACACCAGACAGGGAGAGAGGCAGGGTACTGCGCTCTCACCGACACACCAGACAGGGGAAGAGGCAGGGTACTGCGCTCTCACCGACACACCAGACAGGGGAATAGGCAGGGAACTGCGCTCTCACCGACACACAAGACAGGGAGAGAGGCAGGGTACTGCGCTCTCACCGACACACCAGACAGGGGAAGAGGCAGGGTACTGCGCTCTCACCGACACACCAGGTAGGGGAAGAGGCAGGGTACTGCGCTCTCACCGACAAACCAGACAGGGAGAGAGGCAGGGTACTGCGCTCTCACCGACACACCAGACAGGAAGAGAGGCAGGGTACTGCACACTCACCAACACACCAGACAGAGAGAGAGGCAGGGTACTGCGCTCTCACCGACACACCAGACAGGGAGAGAGGCAGGGTACTGCGCTCTCACCGACACACCAGACAGGGTAAGAGGCAGGGTACTGCGCTCTCACCGACACTCCAGGCAGGGGAAGAGGCAGGGTACTGCGCTCTCACCGACACACCAGACAGGAAGAGAGGCAGGGTACTGCGCTCTCACCGACACACCAGACAGGGAGAGAGGCAGGGTACTGCGCTCTCACCAACACACCAGACAGGGAGAGATACAGGGTACTGCGCTCTCACCGACACACCAGACAGGAAGGGAGGCAGGGTACTGCACACTCACCAACACACCAGACAGAGAGAGAGGCAGGGTACTGCGCTCTCACCGACACACCAGACAGGGAGAGAGGCAGGGTACTGCGCTCTCACCGACACACCAGACAGGGTAAGAGGCAGGGTACTGCGCTCTCACCGACACTCCAGGCAGGGGAAGAGGCAGGGTACTGCGCTCTCACCGACACACCAGACAGGAAGAGAGGCAGGGTACTGCGCTCTCACCGACACACCAGACAGGGAGAGAGGCAGGGTACTGCGCTCTCACCAACACACCAGACAGGGAGAGATACAGGGTACTGCGCTCTCACCGACACACCAGGCAGGGGAAGAGGCAGGGTACTGCGCTCTCACCGACACACCAGACAGGGGAAGAGGCAGGGTACTGCGCTCTCACCGACACACCAGACAGGGAGAGAGGCAGGGTACTGCGCTCTCACCGACACACCAGACAGGGAGAGAGGCAGGGTACTGCGCTCTCACCAACACACCAGACAGGGGAAGAGGCAGGGTACTGCGCTCTCACCGACACACCAGACAGGGAGAGATACAGGGTACTGCGCTCTCACCGACACACCAGGTAGGGGAAGAGGCAGGGTACTGCGCTCTCACCGACAAACCAGACAGGGAGAGAGGCAGGGTACTGCGCTCTCACCGACACACCAGACAGGTAGAGAGGCAGGGTACTGCACTCTCATCAACACACCAGACAGAGAGAGAGGCAGGGTACTGCGCTCTCACCGACACACCAGACAGGGAGAGAGGCAGGGTACTGTGCTCTCACCGACACACCAGACAGGGAGAGAGGTAGGGTACTGCGCTCTCACCGACACACCAGGCAGGGAGAAAGGCAGGGTAATGCGCTCTCACCGACACACCAGGCAGGGGAAGAGGCAGGGTACTGCGCTCTCACCGACACACCATGCAGGGGAAGAGGCAGGGTACTGTGCTCTCACCGACACACCAGACAGGGAGAGAGGCAGGGTACTGCGCTCTCACCAACACACCAGACAGGGGAAGAGGCAGGGTACTGCGCTCTCACCGACACACCAGACAGGGAGAGATATAGGGTACTGCGCTCTCACCGACACACCAGACAGGGAGAGAGGCAGGGTACTGCGCTCTCACCGACAAACCAGACAGGGAGAGAGGTAGGGTACTGCGCACTCACCGACACACCAGACAGGAAGAGAGGCAGGGTACTGCACTCTCACCAACACACCAGACAGAGAGAGAGGCAGGGTACTGCGCTCTCACCGACACACCAGACAGGGAGAGAGGCAGGGTACTGCGCTCTCACCGACACATCAGGCAGGGGAAGAGGCAGGGTACTGCGCTCTCACCGACACACCAGACAGGAAGAGAGGCAGGGTACTGCACTCTCACCAACACACCAGACAGGGAGAGAGGCAGGGTACTGCGCTCTCACCAACACACCAGACAGGAAGAGAGGCAGGGTACTGCGCTCTCACCGACACACCAGACAGGGAGAGAGGCAGGGTACTGCGCTCTCACCAACACACCAGACAGGGAGAGAGGCAGGGTACTGCGCTCTCACCAACACACCAGACAGGGGAAGAGGCAGGGTACTGCGCTCTCACCGACACACCAGACAGGGAGAGATATAGGGTACTGCGCTCTCACCGACACACCAGGTAGGGGAAGAGGCAGGGTACTGCGCTCTCACCGACAAACCAGACAGGGAGAGAGGCAGGGTACTGCGCTCTCACCGACACACCAGACAGGAAGAGAGGCAGGGTACTGCACTCTCACCAACACACCAGACAGAGAGAGAGGCAGGGTACTGCGCTCTCACCGACACACCAGAGAGGGAGAGAGGCAGGGTACTGCGCTCTCACCGACACACCAGACAGGGAGAGAGGCAGGGTACTGCGCTCTCACCGACACACCAGGCAGGGAGAAAGGCAGGGTAATGCGCTCTCACCAACACACCAGGCAGGGAGAGAGGCAGGGTACTGCGCTCTCACCGACACACCAGGCAGGGGAAGAGGCAGGGTACTGCGCTCTCACCGACACACCAGACAGGAAGAGAGGCAGGGTACTGCGCTCTCACCGACACACCAGACAGGGAGAGAGGCAGGGTACTGCGCTCTCACCGACACACCAGACAGGGAGAGAGGCAGGGTACTGCGCTCTCCCCAATACACCAGACAGGGGAAGAGGCAGGGTACTGCGCTCTCACCGACAAACCAGACAGGTAGAGAGGCAGGGTACTGCGCTCTCACCGACACATCAGACAGGGGAAGAGGCAGGGTACTGTGCTCTCACCTACACACCAGGCAGGGGAAGAGGCAGGGTACTGCACTCTCACCGACACACCAGACAGGGAGTGAGGCAGAGTACTGTGCTCTCACCTACACACCAGGCAGGGGAAGAGGCAGGGTACTGCACTCTCACCGACACACCAGACAGGGAGTGAGGCAGGGTACTGCGCTCTCACCGACACACCAGACACGGAGAGAGGCAGGGTACTGCGCTCTCACGACACACGAGACACGGAGAGAGGCAGGGTACTGCGCTCTCGCCGACACATCAGACAGGGGAAGAGGCAGGGTACTGCGTTCTCACCGACACACCAGGCACGGGAAGAGGCAGGGTACTGCGCTCTCACCGACACACCAGACAGGGAGTGAGGCAGGGTACTGCGCTCTCACCGACACACCAGACACGGAGAGAGGCAGGGTACTGCGCTCTCACCGACACATCAGACAGGGGAAGAGGCAGGGTACTGCGCTCTCACCGACACACCAGGCACGGGAAGAGGCAGGGTACTGCGCTCTCACCGACACACCAGACAGGGAGTGAGGCAGGGTACTGCGCTCTCACCGACACACCAGACACGGAGAGAGACAGGGTACTGTGCTCTCACCGACACACGAGACACGGAGAGAGGCAGGGCACTGCGCTCTCACGACACACCAGGCAGGGGAAGAGGCACGGTACTGCACTCTCACCGACACACCAGGCAGGGGAGGAGGCAGGGTACTGCGCTCTCACCGACACACCAGGCAGGGAGAGAGGCAGGATACTGCGCTCTCACCAACACACCAGACAGGAAGAGAGGCAGCGTACTGCGCTCTCACCGACACACCAGGCAGGGAGAGAGGCAGGTTACTGCGCTCTCACCGACACACCAGACAGGGAGAGAGTCAGGGTACTGCGCTCTCACCAACACACCAGACAGGGAGAGAGGCAGGATAATGCGCTCTCACCGACACACCAGACAGGGAGAGAGTCAGGGTACTGCGCTCTCACCAACACACCAGACAGGGAGAGAGGCAGGGTACTGCGCTCTCACCGACACACCAGACAGGAAGAGAGTCAGGGTACTGCGCTCTCACCAACACCAGACAGGGAGAGAGGCAGGGTACTGCGCTATCACCGACACACCAGACAGGAAGAGAGGCAGGGTACTGCGCTCTCACCAACACACCAGACAGGGAGAGAGGCAGGGTACTGCGCTCTCACCGACACACCAGGCAGGAAGAGAGGCATTGTACTGCGCTCTCACCGACACACCAGACAGAGAGAGAGGCAGGGTACTGCGCTCTCACCGACACACCAGACAGGGAGAGAGGCAGGGTACTGCGCTCTCACCAACACACCAGACAGAGAGAGAGGCAGGGTACTGCGCACTCACCGACACACCAGACAGGGAGAGAGGCAGGGTACTGCGCTCTCACCGACACATCAGACAGGGGAAGAGGCAGGGTACTGCGCTCTCACCGACACACCAGGCAGGGAGAGAGGCAGGGTACTGCGCTCTCACTAACACACCAGACAGGGGAAGAGGCAGGGTACTGCGCTCTCACAACACACCAGACAGGGAGAGAAGCAGGGTACTACGCTCTCACCGACACACCAGACAGGGAGAGAGGCAGGGTACTGCGCTCTCACCGACACACCAGACAGGGAGAGAGGCAGGGTACTGTGCTCTCACCAACACACCAGGCAGGGAGAGAGGCAGGGTACTGCGCTCTCACCGACACACCAGGCAGGGAAAGAGGCAGGGTACTGCGCTCTCAACAACACACCAGGCAGGGAGAGAGGCAGGGTACTGCGCTCTCACCGACACACCAGGCAGGGAAAGAGGCAGGGTACTGCGCTCTCACCGACACACCAGACAGGAAGAGAGGCAGGGTACTGCGCTCTCACCGACACACCAGACAGGAAGAGAGGCAGGGTACTGCGCTCTCACCAACACACCAGGCAGGGAGAGAGGCAGGGTACTGCGCTCTCACCGACACACCAGGCAGGGAAAGAGGCAGGGTACTGCGCTCTCACCGACACACCAGACAGGAAGAGAGGCAAGGTACTGCGCTCTCACCGACACACCAGACAGGAAGAGAGGCAGGGTACTGCGCTCTCACCAACACACCAGGCAGGGAGAGAGGCAGGGTACTGCGCTCTCACCGACACACCAGGCAGGGAAAGAGGCAGGGTACTGCGCTCTCACCGACACACCAGGCAGGTGGACTCCTCGACAAATTTATTTACAGCAGTCTGGGCCGAATATATCAAGCTGTGGTAAAAGTGTGTTAATATCGTGTTTCGGTAAAAAAACAAAATGTACGTTAATACTGCAAAAATAAGTAGGTATACATCAATAGTTCTACCATTAGAAAAAACAGGCAATGTGCCATAAAAACTTGCGTTATTTGTTGCGATAATTGTCTCATTGACGTTTAAAACGGCTGAAAAACATTGTCTATGCTACAGATGCAGCGGCCTTTATTTTAACAAATCACGCGGTGTATACCTCGGAATACCCATGTCATGGCGCGGGATTTCTTCCAAACGTACCGCCTTAAGACGCGAGTGCAGAAAATGGCATTTTAGTGTTCTGGCTTTTAAACACCTGAAACTGACACAGTAGCACAGTACTGTACACATTGCAATTCATTCATTTCATTGCATTTAATTGCACACAATCCATAAAATTCAAACAAAGCAACCGCGATAAATACGTGTGCCTGGGGCGATCTATCCATGCCCCATGGTGTACAGAAGCGCACACAAAAACGGCGCCGTGATTTGTTAAAATAATGGTCGCTGCATCTGTATGTAGAAAACGATACAAACCCATGTTTTCATGACACGTGCTGTTGGGAAGGAGTTGAAACACACTAGGCAAGCGTTTCCCAAACTATGTTTTGAATAGGTGTTTCGTGAAAAAAGTTTTGGTGTTAGCGATATTTTTTATTCTAATATATTATTATGCCATTTTTGACGGCTGCTTTTAAGCGGTACCCATCCACCATGCTTTAAAAAATAAATCCTATTTAAATGGTATTTAGACTGCAAATGTACAGTATGAATATCTTCAACGCATTCATGATACTAGTTATAATGTGACTTGCGCCATAACAATCGGTTGTATTATTGAATTGTTTTGGCCCAAGTCGAGTTCAGAGAAATGGTGAGTCGGTCACGTGACGCACATTCACACGCCATTAGGCAGTTTTATGTTGGCTAACATACTGACGCTTGCATTGTGTACTTGTGCAATTTATGCTTTTTTTTTCTTCTTATAATATCAATATTTTTGTGAGAGAAATCTGTTTTTCCAAATATAAATATTAAACCCATTCCTCGTGGTCGGTGACTGAAAGAAGGAACTTGGAAACAAAAAGCAGATTCTTCCGGTGCTCCGTGACCCACCAAAACAAGAGAGAAAAATACTAGCGAGCTTGAAAGTGAGCATGGACAATCGCAGCCTTTTGTTGGCGGAAAATCAGTTACTGAGCTGTCCATGATAAAAATCCCCAAATTAGCAGCAGTTGGTAAGAAAACCAAATGAAAGTTATTTGTCTTTGGGATTTATAGAAATAAAGATTGTCCTTTTTATAGGAGACAGGTAACACAACTTGAAAGTCGTTAACTGTCATTGATTAAAATGGTTAAAACAGACAACGAAAGTGTAACAGAGGCGTCTTACAAAGTAAGTTACGGAATAGCGATCGCCGGAGAAGCGCATAGTATTGGAGAAACTCTCCTCAAGCGTTGTTCGAAAGATATTATAGCGTGCATGCTTAACGAGCAGTCTAGTAAAATAATTGACAAAGTACAGCTGTCAAACAATCCTGTTGCACGCCGTATTAAAGATCTCACTGCTGACATATGTAGCCCTCTTTCCCCCCCCCTAAGTGAGATTGGGGTGGGTAGGTGTATCTGACTACTTCTCAGTGTAGCGCGGTACCTGTTTGGAAACCAGGAGAGCTGAGCTGCCGCCACGGGGAACCTGGGGTATGTACTTACACTCGGTGCAGCGCCTCCACTGATGAGGGATCCCAACGGGGTGGGAGTATGCCCTCACCAAAACCCACATACAGTAAATACACACCGTGTGAATAAACAGTATTTACTGAGCATGAACTGTAACTCCAATAACACCTCTTTGCATAACATCAAAACAATATATCAATAACAGTGCATCACTCTAAATGCATACCATCCCCTCACCCACATGTCCATCATCACATTCCCCTCAGTCTCTTGAGTGTCCACAACAATAAAGACCAGTGTGAGTGTGAGGGATAGCGCTTCCCTGTGTTGGGGCCCGGTGGTGCACTTAATGTATACTACCTCCCTGACCAGTTCTGGTTAGGAAAATCCTTGGAACTCTGCAACACCGCACAGTGATCCCACGGCGTGCTGCGCTGCTCTCTGCAGGAATGAAGGCATACACTGACTCCACAGGAAAGGAATCTCCAGCCGGAATGATCCTTGAACACAGTCTATGATACACGCTGTACTGACAGTCAGGTGCTGTCAAACTGAAATCCTCTTGCTCTCTAAATATGGTGAAGGAGTCCCTGTCCTAAGGCCGACCCTATACCATACAGCTTCCTCTGGTGTCATAGGGAACTAACTGGGCCCTGGGGTATACCTCTACCCTAGTCCGTGCATGCAGAATAACTCTCCCTGTAACTTCTGTCTGATCCCAGACTCTGGCAGCTCACCACGTGCAACTGGCACTGGTGATATAACACACACTGAACAAGTAGAAAGCAACCCCCCTTCTTCCTATGAGGGGCCTCTCACTGACACAGCCAAATAACTGCTGTGGCTGCACTACAAAGCCACTCTGACATATTCTAGTCAGAGCACATAGCACGACAGCTATGTCACTGACAAGATTACACACACCTAAGGGCAGGGTCCCTAACCTAGGGGCCATCCCTTATTAATTACCCACTAACCTGGTGGGGAGTTGGGACCTACCTGGGACCTGGGGGTAACCTGGCCTAGTGTAAGAGCCTTGCTCCTTACACACCTCCTCCCCCTTCCTGCTCCCAGCTCCAACTGACAAACGAGGTCCCCGCAACATTGTAGCCTTCCTCCACAGGAGAAGCTGCAAAACCCTATTTGCTGGCTGGCTGCACGTGATGTGGGCGAAAGGGCAATCCCCAGAGGCTGCTGGGAATTGTAGTCCACTCAGGACCTCTGTAGCATTGGAACCGCGTGCGCTATCTTTACTGCGCATGCGCGATCCTGTAATGGCTACTGCGGTGGCTCTATGCATGTGCGACCTCACGCCAACCTTAACCTTGCCGCCGGCACTCCTGGCACTGTACAGCGCGTGTGCAACTACACTGCGCAACCACGAGCTCCTACAAGATGGCGACGCCCTGTAACTAATGTCACCGGCAGCCCCCGCAGCTCCCCGACATACCACGGGGATCCCCGTTCTCCTGCGGTGGTAAGGGGGGCTAGGGGGAAGCCGGCTACACATAGATAAAGAGCTAGTTTGCTGACTGAAAATAGCTGATGAGTTGTTATTGCAGCTCGATGTGTCCTCTGACTTATCAGGGCTTGCTGTGCTGCTGGTGTTTGCCCGTTATATGTTCGATAACGCTACTGAAGAGGACTGCTCTCATGTGAATCTTTGTAAATGTATCAATAAACATGCAATTAGTTGGAGAAAGTTTACTGATGTGTGTTCTGATGGAGCCAGAGCAATGGTTGGGAAGATTATGGGAGCTGTAACACAAATAAAAAGTGTGGCATCAGAAAGCAGCAGCAGTCGTTGTGTCCTACACAGACAAGCACTTGCAGTTAAGAAAATGCCCCCCCCCCCTTGTTTGAGGATGCGGCCCCCTGCAGGTAGCGCACCCGTGGTGGGCATGCCCAATCATATCCACGTATTTAAAAAGGGACGAACATACGTGGGGAGTCATCTCCCTGATCACCACCGCTAAGATCCTAAACACCTGAGACCAATTGGTACATGTGCACAGGAGGAGATGTTTCTCAATGACCTCTTTCCTCATGTCCCCTTTCTTTGATGATCGAGCCAGCATAATCCCCAGCCCCAAATTTTCCCTTTGCCTCTATCGCTAAGTGCGTGCCTAGCGGGTTGGCAATGCCCCATCTGTCCAGTCAACTGCCTCCGCTGCTGTGGCCAAGCGGGATGCTCGGCGCTGGCGCCTGTGACCCCTGGCATGGTTGCAGAGGCCAGGTCGGGAGCAGGTGCTGCCGCCCCCGAAGGACTAGCTCTTTCCCTGATGGTCTGCCCGGCCCCCCCTGGTGACACCCCAGTGGCCATGCTACTGTATGTTGCCCCAGAAGCCGCTGCCGCCCCGGAGGCTGCGCCAGGCCTACTGTCCCAACCCCCGCCCTTGCAGGGCCCATGAAGGAGGCCAACGCCTGTGGCGCCAAGACCTGCAGCAAACCTGTTAATGCTGCTGCAAACCTTGATTTCTCGGTCGTGCTGTATGTTGCCAAATCTAGGGCAGAGATTCTGGCAGCAAAGACGCTGCGGCACCTGGGACTCCTTCCACTGCCAACTCCCTTTCCTTTTGGACATTGTACCCTGAGCCCAAGTAATGGGGGGAGACTGAGCGAGCTCTCTGGGAGTCCATTAGTTCCCTGAACACCCTTATACTGTCATGTAATGACCCCTTTTTACCAGTAATGGTTTCTTATCCGTCCTCGTGTTAAAGGGGGACCTGACCTAGGAGGCATTCCAGGCTGTGTCTTGTCTTCTTCCATTGCATACTCCTTGTTGTCTAAGGTGGCTCCCCTGCCACCCTGAGAGCAGTGACACTTGCAGGGTGCCATGCGCCGCCGATTTGCAAACGCTGCAGGTGGCCATCTCGACCTCCCACCACCTGCAACCACTGCAGGTGGCCGATTTGCTCCCCCACCGCCTGCAACCGCTGCAGACGGCCGTCTCGACCTCCCACCACCTGCCACCGTGACAGGCGGCCATCTCGCCCCTACTAAGCCTTCTTGCCACCACACCGCTCACACCGCTGCGGGTGGCCGTTCTGTGCCCCTCTGTGATGTCCTGCCTTGCGGCTCTGCCACCAGAGGCTGCTGCCCCACCTGCGGCCTCTGTCTTCCGGCCTCTGTGGCCTGCCAAAACACCCTTTGTGGCCAGACCCCACCGTCTGCCCCCCTAGCAGATTGCTGACTTCCATGGCAGGGGCCACCTTCATCACGGCCTCATTTGTTTGTGAAGTAGCTGTCTTTCTACCGGTCTAACCAGCCCTCCTCGTGGCTCAGCGCCTCAGCCTGGAGCCGACTAACTCGCTTGAATATTGCTAACACCATTGTCAATGTGAGATGAGTGCTGTGTCTGTATGTGTAAGTGTATTTTTAATTGCCGCAATCCGTGTCTGCAGGAGCTAATGACTGGCCCTCTGTCGGTAGTAGCAGTGAGCGTGATTGTGCGTGTGTGTTTGAGCTGTACGCCAGTGATGCCACAAATCCAGAGAGGGGGGGAAAATTGGCCGCTTGTCCAATTAGAAATTCCAGCTGAAATGAACAAGAAATATTCAACCATTATAATCAGCGAGTCAGTGGTTTTATTGTCCCAGCAACCGTGCTTTGAAGCCGCCGTCTTCCCCACCATTCTGTAAAAGGAAGATCGTGGGTGAACTGGAAACCCCCGTGCATATAGATTTTTTTTTAAATAACTTTATTAACAGAAGCTAGCCCAAAAGTAGCAAACAGTAGAATCAACCCTCTGTGATGACCCCTTGATTATGTGATATACATGGCCGACCTTCCCTGATCGCACTGGTGCCAAACCGCCAACCGTGGTCCCTGCAACAGCATACATTCTATCCTCATGTATATGTACTGCATAAACCATTTTGTCATTTTAACTCAGTGCCTTAGACTTATTCTATGTCCTTATAACTCCGAGCCCAAGGAACACCGAAAAGGATAATCAATGTATCACTCCCTGGCAAACATTTCATACATCAATCAACCCTTTCATGGGGCAAGCCTTGCTCAAAATTACTTACCATACCCAATGCGGCTCCAAATCTTTAGGCAAGAGAAAACAATAATACTCTCAGCTCCCCTGTGATGAACCCTTAATCATGTGATATACAATCATGTGCTATACCCCGAACCACATTCAACTGCCGCTTTGTTAACCGCTAACTGTGCCCCCTCTGATAGCATAATTTATTTCTACCGTCGTGGTAGATGACGAAATTGGTTACCGATTTGTTATATACAGCAAACAATCCAACCATGACTTCATTCATACCCAACCCCCAATCCCTCCTCTGCAGTGGCCTGTTGCATGCCCCACATGCAGAATGGTGACCACGCATGAGGACACATGTCCAAGGCCCGTTCTCCCCTCTACCACCGGACCCCCGTACAAACTGGAGGGGCTGAGAAGCTACACGCACCATCAAAGCTGCAAACATGCCTGGCCATGGACAAGCACCCCCCAAAACATGCAGACATTGCCATTTGCAACATGTAAACACCTTCATACAAAACCCTCTCTCTGCTGTTGTCTGTACAACTCAACCGTCCACACATTCCCATGGTTACATTCAATGCACTTGTTAAGGTGAAAACATTGTGTAGGGTACCCAAGCACTTCTCATAGTTAACCCCGCATTAACCCAATTTCATAAAGCACAATCGCAGCCCTGGCAGTAATGCATGGAGGGGATGCATGGAGGGAAGGGGTTGCGCAATCCGGGGGACCATGCTGCTGGGCCACATTGTCCCATCAACGCTGACTCTTACCAAGAGCTAACTGCCGCATGACTCAATACACCCCCTTCACCCTCCCCTCCATTACCCGAGTCTCCATCCTTGATTCCCTGAATTTCTTCATAACAGCTGTCGGGCACCAAACAGATCACGTTCCCGCCAACCGGGCTTTAAATAGCCCTTACCTGTTTCCCCTCCCCAGGGCAATACTAAAATATATAGCATTTTAACGTTTCACATATTAATAAAATATTGAAGTACTGTAATATTGAATTACGTACTGTACACATAATGGAGTTATCTAGTACGTGTTCATGTACTACAGTTTTACAATACCTTTTTCTTAAGTTTCAATAAGCCACAACTTTGCTTTATTGCTGTTTATTTGTATATGTAGCATTTAAGATGTATTGCAAGACGGAAGTTGTACATTATGACACTGTGGAAACATGAAATATAATACGTTTTTTCTTTCTGTACACAGTCTGTGTATTGTTTCAATCATTTTTTTTAACTGATGATGAATGCCTCCCCCTAGATTTAAAGCAAATAAAAAGCAGCCCAGCATGCTAGCAGAGACTAGATGAGGCGTCTGTATGTCCCTTACATTACGTGTATTAGTATAGTGGGTTTTTCCTGAAGGGGAGCCAGATCCAGTACAAATGGATTTCTAATTTAAAAGGAGAGGTGCACGAGTAAAGGCACTTGTTTGCAAAGTGAGATATTGCAGTTCAAGTCGAGGGGACAGCTTAGTTTTACCTTGTACAAATCACTTCATTACATTGCAATAAAAAAAACATGAGCATAATAAATAACATTCATATTGTGCAGAAAGATGGTGTCAATCGTCTGACAGGAGGGGAAAAAAACCGTTTCCTCTGTTTTATTGCAAAACTAATGAAGCTGGAAGCCGATTGGAGCATCATCATATTGCATTTATCTAGTGGAGCTGGGACCAGGAAATGTGCTGATCCGGTGGCTTTCTTAATAATCCAGGAGAAGGACCCTCACAGGTCTCCAAATCTTTGTCCATTAACTGTGTTCCATAAGATACAGCAGCAACTGCAAAACAAAAGCCAAACTTTGAAAGAGTGCTCCTGCAACAGCACACATAAACCCCTGCTTACTGTAACAAAAACAAACCACTTCTTCCTGATACACCAATGCATGGGGCTTTGCACGGTGCTGCCATTTCCTGTGATATTGCTGCTTTTTATGGAACATGATGCAACAGGAGTTCATTGACCTGGTCTGGCAAACCAGAGTCTAGAAATAACTTTTCTATGTCTTTTCTTTATACGGAAATTTGACTTTTTGTTCTTGACTGAGACAATGTCTCGGAATGTGTTTTACATTTTTTTAGTCACAGGGGTTTCCACTTTCAAGTTTCATAGTATCTTGTTTTTATACGTTTTATAAGCAATGAGCAATACTTCTGGTTATACGCAACTGCATCAAATGTAAGAAACTTGCATCTCGGGGCCAGATACACTAAGCTCTGTCAAATTAGGTCGAATAAGATGAATAGTAACGGACGTTAAGGTGTATCCTCAAAGTTAATTATATACACAAACAACAGCCGCTGTATATCTCATTAGCATAGGCTTAACGTTACATTATTGTATATTGCATGAGCTTCCAATAAAATTACGTTAAATATGTCTTACTCCCATCCAGAGTTAAAAAAAAGCCACTTGGGATGCCCCTAGACCCAGGGGACATTACACAGGTTAAAGGAATCCAACGTTTCGGTGCAGTCGTTAAATGATCTCTTTGCATTAACTTTATCCAAATACTTATTTTTGATGTGCTTGGCCCCCTCAGTTTGCCTTACTCCCATCCATACCCTGGAAGACGTCGGTGATAGTGGTGGAAGAGGCAGAGTATGAGGACTCTACTATTTTAGTAGAGTACCCATCAACCTATAGACCTCCAAAAACTCTCCTCTGTACAACATGTATGTCTTTATTTATATAGAGCCATTAATGAACAGCAGTAATACACGTGACAATCATATAAATAAGAAATAATACAAATAGCACATAGTGGGAATAAGTGCTTCAGACATAAAAGTAACATTTAGGAAAATAAGTCCTTGCTCCGAAGAGCTTACAATCTAATTGGTAAGTAGGAAGAACGTACAGAGACAGTAGGAGGGCATTCTGGTAAGTGCGATACCTGTAAATACACTTCAGATAACTTACAGTGGCGGCCGGGCTGACTCTCATGCGGCTTCCCCCACAGTGCCCCCGCAGGTTAAAAATAGCGCGGGCGGCACGCGGGCTGTCTTTGGCCGAAACCGGACGGTTTTCCCGCGCCTCGGGCGCTTTCAATAGTAAGCGCCATTAGCGCTTATCTATTGAAGCGGCCGCTGCGTGGGAAACTCCATTTTTAAACGGAGAGCAGACCCGCGACTAGCCCGCTACGCTCCCGGCCAGCTCCCGGCAAGCTTTAGCATGAGCTTAGCCGGGACAGTATATGTGTAATCCAATATAATTATCTCTGTGTATTTTTTTCTAGCTTTCAGTTCATTAGAAATTACAAAAAGGATGGAAATTAAGAATTCATTTTAACAGATCAGTTAATGGAGCTAAACCGAGAGTGAAATACACCTTTAAGAACCCAAATGTGATGTAAACGATGTTAAACATTTGGTCAAATATTTGCCGGGTATTGGTATGTTGTAATTCTAATTAAAAGATTACAATTGGTGGAAGTCTCAGAACAAGTAGAGGAGGGAGAAGCACTTTATTTAAAGTTTTGTGTGCCAAGAACAACTTCCTCTCTTATATTAGCCCTTGACAGGTTATCCTTCCTGTCCAAAAGTTGGCTTTAAACAATAAGTCGAGGGATAAATCCACACTTTGTAAAAAAAAAATACAATTTATTTACCTCTATGTCCCTGCACTATAACTTACGTGTCGTGCATTTTCAGCTTATTAGCAGACTCAGTTTCCGTGTGGTTAATCTAAAATCTAACATCACAGGTAGGTGTTTATTATTGAGTGGGTGTCGTTAGACAGCTGCATGTTTTCCTTCAGAAAGATCCCCATTATCTGACAATGTCAATTCACTGGGACGGATTTGCCAAATTATGCTCATTTAGAAAAAATAGTGCACGGATTGGCTTTACTTGTGCTATTTTCCCTGGGTGTCAACGGTAGTCTTTATGCTAATTGTATGTCAAATTGGCTTTCGTGGACTAAATCAGGTGAATATAGTTTGCTTGCACATTTATGTATGCACTTCAGAAGATGGTGTGCGTATACACACTTAATGGCAAAGTTGCAGTACTAAATGGCAGAAAAGCACAAACCTCATAATAGTCCAGTCATTTGTCAAAATGAAGCGGTTTGATTTGGTAAAGAGACTGCCTGTTCTCAAATCATATAGTATACTCATTAAACCATGCAGTAGCTCACGGGTGTGCGAATTGGGGGGCGTGCCCGAGATTTTCAGGGGGGGCCCACGCTCTTCCCAAAGGCATATAAATTAATGTCGGAATGCTGGAGCCAAGGTAAGGAGGGGGGGGGGCACAAGCAGGGGGGAGAGCCGGCAGGGGGGCGCAGAGGCGAAAGATTGTGCACCCCTGCAGTAGCTTATATTTAGTCTCTCTCTCTCTCTCTCTCTCTTCTCTTCTCTTCTCTTCTCTTCTCTCTCTCTCTCGTTATTGGAAGTAAACCCAATGTTATGCTATAATTACCGGACGTTGAGTCTATGCTAATAAGATGTGGATAAAAGCATTGATTTTGCATATCATTCGCTTTGAGGATACCATGTTAACTCAGTAAACATACTGTAACATCTATTCCTGGTTTAGGTAATGTCTCGTTATGAGTCCTGATTTAACATAGCTCTGTGGATCTGAGCCTTAGTATAAAATAAATACAGAACAAGCAAATATTTTCTAGTGCTAGAGGGAGATAGGAAAATGCTACGCAGAATTCAAGCAACACTCTCCCTGGAAAGGTGGGAACTAGAAAATACATTTGCCACGTTGCAACCTAAAGAGACATGTAGCATAGATGGATTTAATTGATTTTGTGAATTAACATTTTTTCAACAAATAAAAATATCACTTGTGAGCACATTCACATGTCCCAAACAGGGCTGCAACCCTGCCTTCCCCCATTATCTCCTAGCATACAATGCTTCCACTGCAGCCAGGGATTCTGGGAAATGACATGCAAATGAGCTTCTAATCCATTTTAACATGGACCCCCATAAGCTTATGCTGCCGTATTACACAGCTTTTCAGCACGGCCTGGGATAAAGAAGTGAACTCATAAAGAGTTACTTTAAAGAGATAAAGAGTTACTCACAGACAGCTGTTTTGACCTTTTGGGTCTCATCAGCTGGTTATACTGGCTGTGCTATATGAAGCTGGGATAGGATTTTTCAACACACATCTTTTGAAGTCGTTGGCAGTTTCTGACTGTTAACCAGCGGGCAGTTTGACATGATTATTTTCCAGTCAGTATCCCATCATGCACACATATGAGTACATTTTCCTGGACCCAGCTATCCTTTTCTTATTGGACCAACTACAGAAAAAATAAATGAAAAATACAATCCTGACTGCTGGCTCCCTATCCTGGGAAGTCTTATTTGCAGCACAGATCAAGTCTGCTTCATGCATTTATGTAAATGATCATTTAGCACAAAAGCAAAGTAAATGAGTTTATAATCAATTCTATGTCTCTTGCTATGTCTGCATTTGACATTCTTTGATATAACGTGCTTCTTTGTGTCCTCTGGTGTATTATATTGGGGCTTGTTGGGATATTCTGTGGCAATATTGTTAATGAATTCTGTACAAAAAAAACTAGTTGGTGGAATAATGTCACAATTTATTGCAAACCACTCAACCAGCGCAAAGTTTTACCAATTCTCTGTCGGTGAGGTCAACAATGCTTTCCAATGTGTAAATGGCTCATCTGGCAGTAAATGGTTTTGGAATTCAAGAATAGAAAGCACTAAAGGAATTTAGGTTATCTTTGCCATTTAACGCTCTAAGTCCGTATGACCTAGCCACCACGTCATGGGTCTGGCACTCCAGGGACCCCATCATGTAGTGGCTACGTCATGGGTTTTCAGCTCGTCTTTGTAGGGCAGAACGTGTACTGGCCTGAGCAGGTTCGAAAGAAGAGGACTTCTATTCTGTTTGCGTCATCGGTGATGCCGCAATCATGAGGAGGGGAGCCGGAGAGGTTCCACAGCACCTCTAGAGCTCAAGAGGTTAAGGACCATATCTGCTGTAGACCTCTATGTGGGATGGAAAGATAGACCACCCCCCTAGTGAATATAGATGCCAGATGGTTAATATTTGTTAGAAATGCCCTATGGTACCGTATTATCCAACCAGTCTGTAAAATACACCCCTGCATACCACTGTGTTTTTAATATTTTGGAATCCCAGTTTTCATTCGTGCTTGTTTGATTTTGTGTCTCTTGGCCCTTTTTTCATTGAGGGAAATTTTCCACCAGAAGTATCAGAAACCATATTTTTTTTGGAAAGCCTCAAAGGACAAAGTGTCATATAGAAATCCTTCAAACAAACGCGAGAGCAAGATGGAGTATGCTCGGTGCTGTATCTAGGTTCCTGTCAGACAAAGTTACAAATACTGAAAAACACATTACATGAAAAACAGACTAAAATAAAGATAGATCTCATATAATTTCAGAATCCTAATGTCTCAATCCAGTAATATTAAACTATTGTCCTAACCTGTACACAGTTTATTTTATTCTCAAGAGGTGGTGTGGTTTGATCGTCTCTAAAAAGTTAAAACCACTGTGCTGCACCCACTGCCAATCACGACTGAAAAACTGGGACAGGAAAACACCAGATTTATGAGAGAAAAATTTAACACACTACTGACATCTAAAGTCACCGTTAGTGAAACATTTCTGGTTTTTTTTTCAATTGGATGTCTCCATTTTACCATTGCAGTTTTTTGTTACATATTATTGCACATGGACGTTGTGTCTTCGTTTGACAGCAATAAATAAATAAATGTACTGAGTTAATGGAACATTTTATTGGAAGAGGTTAAGGACCATATCTGCTGTAGACCTCTATGTGGGATGGAAAGATAGACCACCCCCCAGTTTGAATTGTGGTATTAATTGGGTTGACAGCCCTAGGGTCCGAAGACTGCAACTCTAACTAGTGAATATAGATGCCAGATGGTTAATATTTGTTAGAAAAGCCCTATGGTACCGTATTATCCAACCAGTCTGTAAAATACACCCTGCATACCACTGTGTTTTTAATATTTTGGAATCCCAGTTTTCATTCGTGCTTGTTTGATTTTGTGTCTCTTGGCTCTTTTTTCATTGAGGGTGATGAGAGGAGAAGGAATACACAGAATAAAATAAAAAGCGATTAAAGGAACATGGCAAAACCCAAGGAGTCATTCAATCCCCTTGGTTGCATGGTATTTAGGAGAACAATCCATCTACATTCTTTCTGGAGTAGGGCTTTTTCCAAATCACCTCCTCTAATACCCAGTGACACTTTATCTATAGCACAAGCTGTAATAAGTGTTCTGTCTGCCCCATGATACTTTAGAAAGTGACGTGCCACACAGGTAATCTTTTTAAACGCATCCAAATCCCGTTTGGCAAATCTGATGTTTCTTGAATGCTCTAAGATTCTGAACCTAAGTTCACGGGTCGTCATACCGATGTACATGAGTTTGCAGGGGCAGGTCAGACAGTAAATTACACCTTTAGATTTGCAGTTCAACTTATAACCAATTTGGTATTTTTTAGTACTGTCACTGGTGGAGAAGGTGTCAGTCTGTAACATAAATTTACAGGCTGAGCAACTACTGCACTTGGTAAAGCCTTTCCTTCTGGTGGTAAGGAAAGTCTGACTCAAATGGGGGGTATAGTAACTGTGTACCAGGCGGTCCTGTAAATTTGGAGAGTGTCTACTAGTCAGATTAACTCTGCCACCAAGTGTGTCCTTAAGATCACCATCGGTGCAGAGGACAGGGCAGTGTTTTTGGAGAATAAGTCGGAGGTCTCGCCATCTATTGTTATAGGTACCAATAAATCTGATCTTGGAATCACTCATTTTCTTTTTAGGTTGTAATAATAAGGATCGATCGCTCTTGGCACTCTTTTGGTACCCTTGATGAATGCTTTTCCTACTGTACCCTCTGGATGCGAATCTCTCCTTCATCTCTATAGCTCTAGACTCAAAAGCATTCCTCTGTAGAACAGTTACGTTTGAGTCGAATAAACTCACTACGAGGAATGCCCCAAATCTGGTGCTGTTGATGGAAGCTAGAAGCATGTAGAATAGAGTTCGTTGAGGTAGTCTTCCTGTGTATGTCTGTACCCACATTCCCACTAGAGTCAATATAGATTTTGAGATCCAAGAAGTCTATAGAAGTGGGACTAGACTTACAGGTAAGTTTAATATTACAACACAGAAGAGGAAACACACCGCTCACTGAGTTAATTACAAATATTGTGACGTTTTATATATAATTAACGTATGTCATAATTTAGACACAAATGGGTGCTGCCTATGTACTAGAAGTTAATATTATTAACAATTGGATAAGAATGTGACAAAATCACAAGGTCACCCACAGAAAGTACATTTGTGGTGCACACCACACTAATATTTTATTTTTATTTTGTTCAATGATAATATAATGTGAGAAAACCATAGGTGAAAAAAGTGACAAAAAGTAAAATTAAAAATCCCACGTGGTGCTAACTGAATAGTCACAGCCTCCCTGGATAAATATACTTCAAAGCTGTGAACAATGAAAACAGCTAATAATTAATAAAGTCTACCCAGACAGTATAGTAATCCTGAGATGCTGAAACCAGTATGTGTCAAATTGCACAATTCATATGACAAACAATCTAACAGCCATGTATACTGTGGTCTCAGAGGGCAATGAACAGACCGCAACACAGTAAAAAATGCACAAGAGTGAATCAATGGGAAGTCCCTATGTTGCTAACCTAGCGTATGAACGCCGTTACAAAGTCACAGCCCAGCTCTAACATCGCTGGCAAATTGTACTCTAGTGACATAAATGACACATGTAACACTCGAGTTGCAACAAGATCACTCAAATAAGTAGTCATATAATATTTAGCTACAGTGTTGTCAGTCTCAGCCCTTGTTTCCAATTGTTTTCTCTTATTTCTAGCATAGAATTTGTGTAATAACAATTTGCGTGAAAAAAGATTCAAGTCCTTTATCCAGTCAAAGAGTTTAAAATCTGTGGAGGGTGAAAACGACAGACCTTTTTCCAATATGGATATATGTACTGGGGGACAATGTAAATTCTGACAAATTAAATATTTTCAGTTTATCTGAGACTAGTAGTAATGCTTTCTTGATCTCCCTCTTCTCTCTCTTAATTTTCTTTTTTTCCCCTTCTTGTAGGTCTTTTGTTTGAGATTGTTCTAAAAAAACCCGTCTCTATCTGACATGGGTTGTAATCTAGCACTAGTTGAAGGTTGGGCTGTAGCTAATCCCAGTCGTTCACTACCACCAGAATCAGATTCTGTATTCTCAATTTGTGATGATGAGTAATATGACGACAGATCCTGTCATATAATCTTTACAACAGAACAACTTATTCGCACTGACAATCAGTGTTGTAAATTTATTTTGCCTTCTCTCTCCACAATAGTCGGCCATGATCTGGTCAGGATATAATCAGCATCAATATGTGACTGCAATAATGTGCAGAGCAATGTACTGCACCGACACACTTTATTCGAGCAAATACCCAGTATGTACCTGGCAGATACCTGGAATGCGCCGCTCCTCACCTCTGACAAGCCCCGTTGCGTTTGCCTTCCCAGCCTGGGTTCATGCCTGGCTGACGGGCGGCTGATCTGTTAAATGATAATGATTAGGATTTAATAGGCTGCAATGCTTCGCGTGTCTAACAGATGGCATAAATTCATGAATTGTAATGCAGTATATATATATATATATATATATATATACTGTGCAGTATTGCAGCCAGCGGGAATAAAATGCTTCAATCCCTGCCTGGAAAATAACCCAATGCACTCGGGCAGAAAACAGTCACAAACCTCAATACACCCGGGTATACCCGAATTCGTGGGACTAGCCGAGCTCGAATAAAGTGTGTCGCCAGTGTATATACTGTATATATATATATACCTATATACTTCAATATAAGTAAAACTTGCATTTAATAAATACTCAGTTTATTTGTTTTTAGTGATTTTATTTTGAAGGGGTAACTTCTATGCGACCAACCTACAGAGAAGTTCTCAACATTATTGCAGGGATTACTTTAGCCCTTATTCAGCGCTGTGCACTATCTTGCGCAATCACCTTTAATGTTTGGAACCTCTCCGTCAGCTGTTTCAAAGTAATTATTCACCCCTGATGGTATATAAATGCAGTCTGTTGGTTGGTCCGTTATCCACTTGCCCCTGACGAAGCTCCGCCTGGAGAGAAACGCGTAGGACATGGCACAGTGACGCGGTGACGTCACGTCACGTGGTGCTTCTGATTCAGTCACTGCTGAGAATCGTATAGCCTGTGTGTCGTTCCTGGAGGGCTGAGACTGACAACACTGTAGCTAAGTATTATATGGCTACTTATTTGAGTGATCATGTTGCAACTCAAGTGTTACATGTTACATAGTTACATAGTTACATAGTTACATAGTAGATGAGGTTGAAAAAAGATGTACGTCCATCATGTTCAACCTATGCTAAATTTAGACAACAGATACTTTATCCTATATCTACTGTATACTTACTTATTGATCCAGAGGAAGGCAAACAAAAAACCATATTAAGGGGAAAAATGAATTCCTTCCTGACTCCAACAATTGGCAATCGGATTAATCCCTGGATCAACATCCTTCCCATGTATACTTATTTGGTATATCCCTGTATAGCTTTCCCATCTAAAAAGATGTCCAACCTTTTTTTGAACAAATCTATTGTATCTACCATCACAGTCTCCATGGGTAATGAATTCCACATTTTAACTGCCCTTACTGTAAAGAACCCTTTCCTTTGTTGCTTGTGAAATTTCCTTTCCTCCAACCTTAAGGGATGGCCCCGAGTCCTTTGTACTGCCCGTGGGATGAATAGTTCTTTTGAAAGCTCCTTGTATTGTCCCTGAATATATTTGTATATAGTTATCATATCCCCTCTTAAACGCCTCTTTTCTAATGTAAATAAATCTAATTTAGCTAGCCTCTCCTCATAAGTTAGAATGTCCATCCCCTTTATTAATTTGGTGGCTCTTCTCTGCACTCTCTCTAGTTCCATAATGTCTTTTCTTAGGATTGGTGCCCAAAATTGTACTCCATATTCAAGGTGTGGTCTTACTAATGCTTTGTAAAGGGGCATAATTATGTTTACTTCCCTTCCATCCATTGCCCGTTTGATGCAAGATAAGATCTTGTTTGCCTTTGCAGCTACTGCATGACATTGGGCACTATTGCTAAGCCTGCTGTCTGCAAGCACTCCTAAATCCTTCTCCATCAAGGATTCCCCCAATATATCTCCATTTAATTTGTAAGTCGCCTTTTTATTCTTGCATCCCAAATGCATAACCTTACATTTATCTGTATTAAACCTCATTTGCCATTAACCTGCCCACGTTTCCAGTCTCTCCAAGTCCTTCTGAAGATAAATTACATCCTGCTCTGATTCTATTACCTTACACAATTTAGTATCATCAGCAAAGATGGAGACTTTGCTCTCGATCCCAACCTCAAGGTCATTAATAAACAAGTTAAAAAGCAGGGGTCCCAGTAACGATACCTGAGGTACTCCACTCACGACGTTAGCCCAACCTGAAAAAGTTCCATTTATGACAACCCTCTGTTGTCTGTCCTTTAACCAGTTTTCAATCCAGGTGCATATATTATTACTGAGTCCAATTTTCTTTATTTTGTACACCAACCTCTTGTGTGAAACCGTATCAAAAGCCTTTGCAAAATCTAAGTAGACCACATCAACTGCATTACCCTGGTCTAAATTCCTACTTACCTCCTCAAAGAAACAAATAAGGTTAGTTTGGCAAGATCTATCCTTCATAAATCCATGCTGACTATTACTAATAATTTTGTTTTCCATTAGGTATTCCTGAATATTATCCCGTATTAAACCTTCAAGTAGTTTCCCTACTATTGAAGTCAGGCTTGCAGGTCTGTAATTCCCCGGGTGTGATCTAGCTCCCTTTTAAATATTGGCACCACATCTGCTTTACGCCAATCTTGTGGTACTGAGCCTGTGGAAATGGAGTCCTTGAATATTAAATATAATGGTTTTGCTATTACTGAGCTTAATTCCTTGAGAACTCTTGGATGTATGCCATCGGGGCCAGGTGCCTTATTTACTTTAATTTTTTCAAGTCGCTTATGAACTTCTTCCTCAGTTAACCAATTGGTCATTAATATGGAGGTTGTGGCTCCCTCCTGTGGCGCTACTATTGAACTTGATTCTTCCCTGGTAAACACAGAGGCAAAGAATTTGTTTAATACCTCTGCTTTTTCCTTATCTCCAATAATCTGCCTACCCATCTCACACTGAAAGGGTCCTATATTTTCTTTTCTCATTTTTTGTTATTAAGGTTCTTAAAGAACTTTTTAGGGTTGAACTTACTTTCTATTGCAAACCTTTTTTCCTTATCCATTTTTGCTAATTTAATTGCCCTTTTGCAATTTTTGTTACATTCCTTATAATTCTGATACAATGTCTCTGTCCCTTCTGACTTAAAGAATCTAAACGCCTTCCTCTTCTTGTCCATTTCCTCCCCTACCTGTTTATTTAGCCACATTGGTTTTGACGTATTTCTTTTATACTTATTACCCAAGGGTATACACTGATAAGTGTGCTTTTCTAACAATGTTTTAAAGACTGCCCATTTATCTTCTACATTTTTCCCTGCAAAAACATCATCCCATTTTATTACTACTAGATTAGACCTCAGTTTATTAAAATCTGCCTTTCTAAAGTTTAAAGTCTTTGTTGAACCCAAGTAATCTGTTTTTTGATAATTTATTTCAAATGAGACCATGTTATGATCACTGTTACCCAAATGTTCCAGGACTTGAATATATTTGTTATTACTTCTACATTGTTTGATATGACCAAATCCAGAACTGCCCCTCTCCTGGTTGGTTCCTCAATAATTTGGGTCATATAATTATCTTTAAGCACCCCCAAAAACCTGTTTCCTTTTGTTGTAACGCTAATCTCATTGCCCCAGTCTATGTCTGGATAATTAAAATCCCCCATTATGCAAACATGATCCAATTTTGATGCCTTCTCAATTTGCAAATGTATTTTAGCTTCCTCAATCTCACAGATATTTGGTGGTTTATAGCATATTCCCACAAACATTTTCTTTATACTTTTACCTCCACTGCTAATTTCTATCCACAAGGTCTCTACATTTTCATCATTCCCTTCATAGACATCATCCCTTATAATAGGTTTTAGATCTGGTTTAACATATAGACATACTCCACCTCCCCTTCTATTTGTTTGATCCTTCCGAAAAAGAGAATACCCCTTTAAATTAACTGTCCAGTCAAGAGTTTCATCCCACCATGTTTCAGTAATGCCTATGATATTATACTGCTCCCTTGCAGCTATTAATTCAAGCTCCCCCATTTTATCTGTCAGGCTTCTTGCATTAGCAAGCATGCATTTAAGTTTTTTTTCAGCCTGTACTATTATCTTATCTGCTCCTTCCTTTCTGCTCCCACTTGGTTTAGTCTTTAGAAGTTTTCTAGTATTATCTCTATTTAATATGGGTGTCTCACTGCTTGTCAAACTTGCACTTGCCCCCATTCTACCTCCATACCACCTTGTATCCTCCTCTATTCCATTTAGTTCATTATCTGTTTCATTCCCCTCCCCCCTCCATCCTAGTTTAAAATCTCCTCCAACCTTTTTAGCATTCTCCCCCCTAGCACAGAAGATCCCTCTTCATTGAGGTGCAATCCGTCCCTAGAATATAGATGGCACCTCTCAGAAAAGGAGTCCCGGTGCACTAAAAACCCAAACCCCTCCTTCCTACACCACTTTCTTAGCCATGCATTATTTATTATTTATTTATTTATTTATAAAATATTTTACCAGGAAGTAATACATTGAGAGTTACCTCTCGTTTTCAAGTATGTCCTGGGCACAGAGTAAAACAAATAATACATGGTTACAAATACAGTTACATAAATGAACAAGGTATACATTTATATACAAGACATTGCATGCACAGTTAAAGAAAATATATATTATGAGCGTATGAAACAGTTACAGACCAGATTAAAGTGTGAGACAGCCTTAGATTTGAAAGAACTTAAGCTGGTGGTGGATATGAGAGTCTCTGGTAGGTTGTTCCAGTTTTGGGGTGCACGGAAGGAGAAGGAGGAACGTCCGGATACTTTGTTGAGTCTTGGGACCATGAATAGTCTTTTGGAGTCTGATCTCAGGTGATAGGTACTGCATGTGGTAGGGGTGAGGAGCTTGTTCAGGTAGCTGGGTAGCTTGCCCAGAAAGTATTTGAGGGTGAGACAGGAAAGGTGAACTTTGCGCCTAGACTCTAGTGATGACCAATCTAGTTCTTTGAGCATTTCGCAGTGATGTGTGTTGTAGTTGCATTGGAGAACAAAACGACAAATTGAATTGTAGAGGGTGTCAAGTTTGCTAAGGTGGGTTTGAGGAGCCGAGCCATATACTATGTCTCCATAGTCAATAATTGGCATTAGCATCTGCTGTGCAATACGCTTTCTGACCAGGAGACTTAGGGAGGATTTGTTCCTGTAAAGTACCCCTAGTTTGGCATAGGTCTTGGTTGTCAGGGTATCAATGTGCATCCCGAATGTTAAGTGGGAGTCAAACCATAAGCCCAGGTATTTAAAACTAGTGACAGGTGTTAGGGTGGTGTTAGCGTTGGTTCTAATCAGGAGCTCAGTCACTGGAAGCTTTACAAATTTAGTCTTGGTCCCCATTAACCTCCCTGATCTCTGACTGTCTCCCTGCGGTAGCGCATGGCACTGGTAGTATTGCAGAAAATACTACCTTGGAGGTCCTTGCCTTAAGCTTTTGGCCTAGATCCCTGTAATCATTTTTTAGGACCCTCCATCTTTCTCTAACTTTGTCATTGGTGCCAACATGTACCAAGACCGCCGGGTCAATCCCAGCCCCCCCCCCCCAACAATCTGTCTACCCGATCCGCAATGTGCCGAACCCGAGCATCCGGGAGACAACAAACTGTTCGGTTCATGCGGATGTCATTTATGTCACTAGAGATAGGTTTTCCCGAGTACAACTTGCCAGCGATGTTAGAGCTGGGCTGTTACTTTGTAATGGCGTTCATAGGGACTTCCCATTGATTCACTCTTGTGCATTTTTTACTGTGTTGCGGTCTGTTCATTGCCCTCTGAGACCACGGTATACATGGCTGTTAGATTGTTTGTCATATGAATTGTGCAATTTGACACATACTGGTTTCAGCATCTCAGGATTACTATACTGTCTGGGTAGACTTTATCAATTATTAGCTGTTTTCATTGTTCACAGCATTGAAGTATATTTATCCAGGGAGGCTGTGACTATTCAGTTAGCACCACGTGGGATTTTTAATTTTACTTTTTGTCACTTTTTTCACCTATGGTTTTCTCACATTATATTATCACTGAACAAAATAAAAATAAAATATTAGTGTGGTGTGCACCACAAATGTACTTTCTGTGGGTGACCTTGTGATTTTGTCACATTCTCATCCAATTGTTAATAAGTTTAATATTATATTCATTGTGGTTGAGTACATCGACGAAGTCCCCGAACTCTTTGGCAGAGCCCTGCCAGAGGATGAGGATATCGTCGATGTATCTCAACCACAACAAAATATGCAAGGTCATATCAGCATTTGCCTCGCTGAAGACTCCCTCTCCCACCATCCTAAAAACAGATTAGCATACGATGGGGCACATGTGGCCTCCATCGCAGTCCCTCTTTTCTGAAGGTAAAATCTATTCTTGAAAACAAAAAAATTATGATATAAAATAAGACAGGAGTTGCATAAGTAGATCAATTAAATTAGAGCTATACTGTGACATCTTAAGGAAAAACCTTGTAGCATGTAAACCATCTTGATGACTGATAAACGTATACAAAGCTTCCACGTCACATGTGGCAATAATGGTATTGGTATCTACCGTGACACCATCTAGTCTAGACAGGACATCCATGGTGTCACGGAGATAAGAGGGCAATGATTCCACGGCTGGTCGTAGAAAGGGGTCTAGGAGTTTACTGATGGGCTTGCATAAACTGCCAATCCCGGCCACAATAGGCCTCACTGGTGGGTGGGTTAGGCTTTTGTGGATCTTTGGTAAAAGATAAAAGGTAGCAGCAGTAGGATGTTTGGAGATCAAGCTGTCCCTATTTTTATTGGTATTTGTACCCAGTGTACATGCTTCCTGAAGGATAATATCAAGTTCCTTCTTGAACTTGTCCGTAGGGTCTGCAGTTAATTCCATATAGCATGTAAGATCTCTGAGTTGTTTGAAGGCCTCACGTTCATATTGAGGCATCGGCCATACCACAACATTGCCGCCTTTATCCGCTGGCTTAAATTCAACTGTTGTTAGGTTTCCCAGTTCTTTAACTGCGAGCCATTCCTGATAGGATAAATATCATGAGTCACAAGAGAGGCAAAAACCGTGACCTATTTGAGGACAGGTCTGAAAAGGGGGGGAAAAGGATGATTTAGGGCGAAATTGGGAGAGAAGCATAGACTCACTCTGGACAGCCTCTTCATCCAATGAGAACTCTGTGGCCATATCATGTATGAGTTGTCGTTCGTTCTCACTCCAGCCATCTGGATCTCCCGGCTGTGTAGTACTGTCTTTAGATTTTGCGAAGAATTTCTTAAGCAACAGCTTACGGCAGAACAAGTGAAGGTCCTTAACCCATTCAAATTTGTCCAATGTAAATGTTGGTGCAAATGAAAGACCTTTTTTTAGGACCTTAATCTGATCCTCTGAAAGGGTGATGTCCGAGAGATTGACAACCGTCAGAAAATCTGTTGTTGTCTCTTCGATCACTTTTTCTTGCCTTTGTAGCCGTACTGTTGCCGATCGCGCAGTTGTCTTGCCTCCCCGCCTCGTCCTCCTCTTAGGGTATTGCTTGAGCCACCTCTGCTTTAAAAAGGTGCTCTTTCCGTATTGGCTGCATGTTGTCTGGCATCCGTATCGGATGATTCTGCTTCTGATGATGTAAAGCCTGGGGACACATCAGTAACATCAGTCCTGGGTATATTTTTTCTTGTAAATTTCTTACCCCTTTGCCAACGATATACATTATTGGCATTATAGTCAGCCGAATCACGTGCAAATTTAATTTTTTTAATATCAGTGATTTCTTCTTCAAATTATACCAGATCCAGCTCAATTTTGGTAATAAGCTCTGTAGTATCAACTTCCATGTCTTTTAAAATCTGATCAGTCTGTGTAGCAATATCCTTTAAAACACTCTCATCATGTTCAATCAGGATAGCCATAAGCTGAAAGGAACACGCACTCAGGGTTTCCTCCCATTGCTCCTTGAGTTTGATATCATTAAATTGGAATGCTGTAAACGTTTGTAATCTCAGACCCCTTGGTATAAGTTTATTTAAAATATATCTCTCCAAGGCGGTCTTATTCCACCAAACTCGTAATTTCTTTTGGGTTAATATCCTGAGAGTGTGTACACTATCCTTATCTTTATTAGAAGTAACTAAGACCTCGGGCAAAACATCCACATCTGCAATAGCAAAGCTTTCATTAGCATTAGTTAAACACCTCTGGTCACTACTGCTAAGATACATGATCTACAATGACTAAGGTAACCAAATAAATGTATAAAAAAAATCTAATATATAAATAATAATGGAGCTGACTATCCAGAAGCTAAGAAAAGCAAAATTATAACAAACACACACAAAAAGAAGTCGCTCACATTATATATACTAAAGGCTAAATCAGAACCCCGAAAAATACAGTCTTAATATTTTAGTCGTCCAAACCAAGACAACACGTAATAGAAATATAGAAGGGAACTGATGGTGCTAAGGGATATAGATAACATGAAAACACAGAAAAAAGACTAAGTACAGCACTCACAATATGCCGAAAATAGAAAATAGAATAAGAAACAAAATCTGGGTCCACAGTCAAAGTAGAAAAAATGGCAATGATTTTACTATGTGTATATATATATATGTATATATATATATATATGTATATATATATATATATATATATATATATATATATATATATATATATATATATATATGCAAATGTAAATACAACTGTATGCTCATCTGCATGTCTTAGGCAGGTCTGCAACCCCGCCTTTCCCCATTATCACCCAGCACACAGCACTTCCACTGCAGCAAGGGATTCTGGGAAATGACATGCAAATGAGCACACAGTGCCACTTATTGCTTCAAAAATCATTTTTAACATGGTTCCCTAAAGGCTTAAGCTTGCTGCATGGTCACAGCTTTGAGCACAGCCAGGGTTAAGGTGCATACCCAGAAAACCACCCACAGACAGCTGTTTCGACCTTAATGGGTCTCATCAGTGTATATATGTATGTATATATATTGTGACATAGTCCAAAGATGTTAGGCAGCTTTCTGCCCCATTTTAGAGCAGAAAGTGCAGGAATAGCTAAAAATGATCCGTTCCACAGCTTCACATTAACTCAGGCAGCTGGATGGAAAATCCAGACCACAGATTACAATGGCTCTAGTTCTCCCTCACCTGCTCTTCTAATCACATGCACAGGTATTTAGAGCAGAGAGGTTTTGCATTTCACTCTCTCTCCTTAGAGCCTGGAGGCTGGGGGTATCGCTGCTCCCCTGTTTCCAGAGTCAGGGTTGACGGCCCCTCCACGTATCACAGTACCAGAGGATTTGCCTGGACACCACATACAGATAAGACAAAACAAATGGTTACTGCTGTTGCTAAAAGACTGTGCTGTATCTTGTGACCCTAAATGAGAGAGCATTGTTTTAAGCTGGGGAACCAGTTTAGTTGGCCAGCAGCTGTTAGAGAGACTGATTCTGATGTGTAGTTAGATCCCTGAAAGGGATAGGATTTTGCTTATATGATTTTGGTTTTATTTCTTGAAATAACAGTGTGGGAAATATTGTAACACTGAAATATGTGAACTGCTGAATGAAAGTATCTGAGTACCTCTAACCTTCACATGTTAAAGCTACAGTACCTTACTTGGATGAAAATAAAGCAGGCAGAAGCCTGAGTTAAGCAGCATAATACTTTGCATGATCCTGTTTGTTGTATAATTAACCCTAGAAGACTGTGTCGGGAAGAACCCAGACAGACGTCAGCACTACAAAAGAGGGGCGTTTGTCACAATATATATATATATATATATATATATATATATATATATATATATATATGTAGAGGTATCAGTACCGTGTTAGCCGAGCTTCAATAATCAAAAAATAAATAGATGATACCGTTCTGTGGCTAACGAAATGCTTTTATTTGTGCGAGCTTTCGAGATACACTGATCTCTTCTTCCGGCGATGTTACAATGAATGAAGCAAGGATAACTTAAAAGCAGTGTCTCTTGGACCCACCCACCCACCCACCCACACCATTTATATCCCTCTCACTCCACACACACCTTGTGTAGAGCACTGTTTATACTGTGGGCTCTCCATTCATTTTTATTCACACTGATACACATACACACTCTTTCTTCACTTGCTTTCAGTTACCCTTTGACACCTCTAGCCATAAAACACATCCACACCGGGGGAAGGACAAGCACAGATAACATTCCAAGAGACACTGCTTTTAAGTTATCCTTGCTTCATTCATTGTAACATCGCCGGAAGAAGAGATCAGTGTATCTCGAAAGCTCGCACAAATAAAAGCATTTCGTTAGCCACAGAACGGTATCATCTATTTATTTTTTGATTATATATATATATATATATATATAATCCAGAAAACAGCCGGCACTCCACTTGAAAGTAAACAAAGTTTGGTGCTTATCCCATAACACAATAATAGACCATACGATACAAGTTGAAGCACGACATCAAGGGACAGCACTCAGGTCAGTTGATCACAAGTTATTTGTATTGAAAAAGACACAAAAAATGACGTTTCGTCCCACAGTGAGACCTTTTTCAAGGTGGTACAGATATCTTACCTTCGATTATATACTGCATTCCCTGACCCTCTGACCAAGTGTTTTTCTTGAGTATTCTGCTTCAATTTTTTATTATTTTTTTGATTGATCTTTCGAGGCCCTGTTTGTAACCGATTTTCCATATATTTTGTTTATTTCATATGTGCGCTCACCACCTCTACTTTTCTGCCACTATTTGAGGATCAAGGGATGATCCTCCTCAGGTTGAGCAGCAGATCCAACCAAGGGCTAGTATAAATACTATTATTTGGTATTTTTAGACTGTCTTTTCTGTGTATACCTCCCCCTTGGTTTGTGTGCCCCCATTTTTGGCAAGGACATAGTCCATTACACTGTTAGGGAGCACCGTTGTTATTCCTTTTTTGAGACCAACCAAACAGCCAACCCAGCAAAATATAAATATGACAGAAACTGATCATGCTACTAACAAAACTAGAAACACTCACTTGAATATCCAGAAAATAAATGCACAGCAAAGTAAATAATAAGTGATAATACCTAGACAATCATGGAGATCAAACAGATCCCCGTGTTAGCAAGAGAAGTGGAGCACTGCAAGCAGGGTAGGGCGCAGGTAGAATGCAGATAGAAACGGCACACCATGAATAAAAAATCTAATTTAATGAGTGACTGGAGACATAACAAAAAGGAACAGTATGTACTATAGATCCCCATGTTAGTCTACTAGACTGGCCAGTCCAAATACACCTATGATGAAAAATAAGTGAAAATGGAGAGTAGCAAGTGGAAGAGGACTGAGAAAACCCTTAGTAGAATACAATTGTTATTGCATACAAATTTACTGGGTAGTGTATAAGGCTACATAGCCCAGAGTCACTGTCCTAGATAGACCAGGTAATAGCACAAAGAAAAAGCCATGGAACACTGAGATAGTATAAGAGTGTATATGGCTAATACACATATAATGAAAAAAGTTGGGGCTGTTGAGCCAAAAAATTAAACATTTAGTGTCCAGGTAATGAACCTAAATAATGTGTGGTGAAGATCTACCCAAGTCTTAAATTGCAAAGCCAGTACAACCAACCTCACACTGATGAGACCCACAAGGTCGAAACAGTCTGTCTGTGAGTGAGTTTACTGGCTTTGCATCTCATCCCATGTTTAGAAGCTGTGTTTAAAATAGTGAGCATTGGCTTAAGGGTTCCATGTAATAATGGATGTAAGACAAAAGGTGGCACTGTGTGCTCATTTGCATGTCATTTCCCAGACTCCCCTGCTGCAGTGGAAGCATTGTATGCTAGGTGATAATGGGGAAAAGCAGGGTTGCAGACCTGTCTAAGACATGTGAATGTGCTCACAAGTAATATTTTTATATGATATATATATATATATATATATATATATATATACACACAGACAAAAGATCAAGGCGTCTGCGCTCGTGCTGTCTGATGTACTGTATGATGTAGGTAGAAGACAGATCTCCATGCTGCTGAGCGCATGGGGTCACTCCTCAATAACTCCTAAGCAAGATAGCCCGAAGGTTTTTCTCAGAAAAAAACGATAAAAATATGTCTTTTTTGCAGCCATTTTCTATTGGCTGGAGGGGATTCATAAATCGTGCGGACAGCCTCCAACGTGACCCCTTGATGAAGCACGCTGTTGCGAAACGCGTTGAGGTCACGTGAGGCTGTTCCAGCGCGCACCCATTGGCTGGGGCAGAGACCAGGACGTGGCAGCAAAGGATCCACACTACCAACTGAAGGTGCAGTCCGGACAGTTACATCAGCGTCATCCTTGGCATCCCGCTATTCCAATTCCATGGGCAGTATCTGCCCCCCTCTGTGGTACATTTTTTATCTTTTATTTTCTTGTCCCATATTGTCATCTGACTATCATTTATATGGCATATGTAGCAATTTGGGTTTAATAGTTAGTTGTTGATGCACATATTATTATGTTGGTTTCACTAGCTTCATTTGTCACATAGGTGGTTTAGATTATATTTTGTTTTATCTGTTATTTTACCTGTCAGGTTCAGAGAACCTGCAATAAATATTAATACTATATTTGTACTGACCCCCGGTGCGCTGTGTGCATATTTTTATCGTATATATAACCACAGTCGTCAGTCTTTCAATTGTAGATAACACAGGAAAATAGTTTTAGAAGCCTATAAACAATGCATTGCAATCTCTTCTGGAACTGAAAGGGTTACTAATTATTGTTTAAAATATGACTGTTAATGCTTTCCATTTCACAACCAATATTTCCAACTCTCCAGTTCATGAAATGTTATATTATTACATATTCACGCTGGTGGCAAAATGCCACAAAAATAGTGTACTGTAATTCACTTAACACGTACTCTGAATAGTTTAGGAAGACACACAAAGTCATACCACACACCATGCACCTGTCAAATGTTCAGCTCTGCTCTCAACGTTAATAATCCCACCTGAGCTCTTCAAAAGAAATACTGCACTATTTTCACTGAAGTTCACAAACCAGAGTATATCCACGTAGGAGCCGAAGCACAGCCACACAATGGAGAATAGGACACGAAAGTTCTTTCAAGAATTTATTAGCTAAAAAGGCATAAGGACAGACATCCTAATAGCACTCTGACATGTTTCACTCTTCATGAGTAGCACTCTTTGATAAAGCGCCCTGTGAGTGAAACATGTCAGAGTGCTATTAGGATGTCTGTCCTTATGACTTGTTAGCTAATAAATTCTTGAAATAACTTTTGTGTCCTATTCTCCATTGGTGTGGCTGTGCTTTGGCTCCTACGTGGCTATACTCTTGCTGATTACCTGCCTGGATGCACGCCAGTCTGGATACGTTGTGCAGAGGCTTTTCCTGCCTTATTGTTCACGCCCTGCTCCAGCTGCTTTGGTGCACGGCAACCTACCCCTTGGAGGATTTCGGCGATTCCTGAGCTGAGGAGGACGCGCATATGGACGGCGATGACATCACGCAGGGTGCTATGGAGTCAGCGTGATCGCCTGACCAACACCCGCTGAATACTACCACGAGTGACGCCGCGCTTACCTACCTCCAGGATCTTCGCAGGGGAACCTCCACCAAATGTGAAGGATCGGGCTCCGGTTTGATTGGGTGTTACCCGTCTGAAGTTGCGTGAGTAAAGCAACCATTGCCTGCTGTATCCGAGTCGTTATTGAATTTAACCCTTTATTGCCATTTTGCTTGAGACATTGAAAAAAGCACTTGCAGACTTTCATCATAGACCCTTCAAGTACTGGACATATGTCTTTATATTACAGCATTTGATTCCAGCGTGACACCACTATTACTGTTTTTAGAGCTCCGGATATTTTGGTCTTTCTTTAGACCAATTTCTTCAAGTTCACAAACCAAGCAACATTTTGCCCCCTGTTTAAGCGAAAGGTTTTGTGAGAATTTGCAAGCATTAAAATGCAATTCGCAGGTAATATGACCCTACATTCAAGTCATAAGTCTCTTTATATATACACTGTCATTTGCACAAAAATGTTGGCAAAATTGGTGAGCAATGTGACTTTTCATAACAATTTCACAAAAACGCTAAATTTGACAGAAAATTGCTGAAAATGTGTGTTGCACATTTGAAGACATTCATACATTTCTACTTCCCATGGTTGGAATTACTGTTCAACTTTTTTTTAATTAATTTCTGCAGCTGCATTTCATGTATTTACACCCAGACTCATACACTACTGACATCTAAAGTCACCAGAAGTGTATCTGCCAGTAAAGCAGCAATCTTAGCAATATTTTATGGGAATGTTGATACAGTTGTAGCCCTCTTTCCCTCTGACTAGACAGGTCTACTGGTGCTATCTGTAACGATGCGCGGAACACGCCCCCTGCGGCGTGTTCCTTCCTTACCTGTTTACTTCTGATTGCCGCCCTCTAGCTGCGAGTCAAGATCCTGTGTCTTTAAGGATTGCTTTCTTGCAAAAACCTGCTCTCTTCCTCCTGACAGGAAGTAAGCCTCTCTTTGACTTTCTCTTTGCATTTAGTCTTTTGCTACCAGCCCTGGTGCCTGCTAGTACTCATCGCATACTGTTCCTGTCTGGACCTCCTTGGGACCTTTACTTATCTCCTGTGGATTCCGGAAGACTGGAACAGTCACTCTTATACTACTGAGGTTAGTTTATCGTCGGGTAGTGTAGGTACTTGCTTAGTAGGGTTCACCTTGACGTGGTAGCAGGCTTATAATTCCTTGGCCAATGGATTAGACTAAGAACCCTTATGTTATGTTTAGTTTCGCTGCACCTTGCTGTTTCTGTGACTATGTCTTTAAGAAGTCTGGACGTTCTCCAAGAAGCAGTCCTTCTCTGGATGTTACCTTGTGCTCTGGACTCCATGTTCCATATTTCCTGGTTTCCGTTTCCAGACTCCTGTGCTGAAGCATTGGCTTCCCACAACCCCCGCGTTGGTGCCTGAGATCGCTCGCACTCCCGCTCTGCTGTCAGAGCGTGCGCGCGTGTAGCTGGATCACTTGTGTCTCTGAGCAGGCACCGCAACTCCGGACGCGTTGCGCATTTTTATGCACGCGGCGTGGTCACGTGACTGCGTGCGCCGATCCCCAGCTGCACGGCAATTTACTCCCTTCGGATCCCCTGCAGCCTCCCCACCTCGCTAGCGGTTCCTTCCCTTTCTTCCCTGCGCTTGTGAGAAGAGCACAAGCGTGACACTATCTTTACCTGCTGGCTCCCAGAGATCTGAGCCTCCGTTACTGGAAGCCTGGGACAACAATATAAGGACTGGCAGCGCCTCCACTTGCCCAGGATCCCCAATATGTGAGATTAACCCTGAACAAGAACAACAAAAACAGCTTGTATATATAAATGTAGGGATGTGTTAGGAACCTCCTATGTGCGCTCGGTGGGAGTAGGGCAGATTCCGCGGTGGCCCGTTAGTACAGGGCGCCGCCATGTTGTTGCGCAACCTTGCAGAGGACACTGAGACAGTGGGAAGGTCGCGCATGCGCAACGGAAGCGCGCGAACGACGGGCCTGTAAGAGAAAGGCTCCGTTGGGGAACTACAACTCCCATGAGCTCTAGAATGGTCACCTGATGTGAGGAGCCAATCAGAAGGCTACGATTACGGGAGGAGGAAAGGGAAGCGTGGGGGAAAGACCACGCTAGGCAGAGGGGATCCGGAAGGTAAAGGAGGAGGGTGTATGCGTGCAGGGGGTCCGTGACCCGCCTGCATAGGCTAGCTTTACCCCGCAGGCCCTTAGGAGAAACCCCTGAGCCACAGTAGGTTGCTGTGCTGCAGGGACGCCCATAGTGGTAGCGATCAGTCACCTTACTGTGTAGACAGTTAGGGACAAGCGTGCGGAGCAGGTTTGCTGGTGAGCTGCTTGGGACCAGACAGCTGCACTGCGGACATCAAAGACAAGCAAGGATTCGTCTGATCCTTTTCGAAGTGTTACCGGTCACCGCCGTGACCGGAAGGTATTTACAGCAAGTGCACCAACACCGGTAAACAGGCACTGATCCCGTCTTAGGTGTAACTCTTTGGGGACACTAGTGAGTGGTCAAAGGCCTAATACACGGAGCACTCCTTTCTATTAGTGCAAGGACACGGTGTGTGTGGCACGCGGTGACGGGACAAGGACATACTCATTAAGAGCGTGGCTGAGTAAATATTGTACAGGACAATACTCATTAAGAGCGTGGCCGAGCCACTCATGTTATAAGGACATTACCATTAAGCTGAGTTATAGTATAAGTGTTATGTTATGTATTGACTACTAGGATAGATTGCTAAGGTTACGTGCATTATAGTAAAGTTGTTTGCATCATATATGTGTGTGTATATGTTTCTTGCCCAGGGGAATTTCACATCACGGGGATCCTCGATAAGTGGAGGCTCTGCGCTAATAGGTATAACCCCAGGCTCCCAGCTAGCGGAGGCTCAGATCTCCTGGAGCCGCAGGTGCATGCAGCAGTTACCCATAGTCTCTTTAGAGTGTTAGAAAAAAGGCTACATATATATATATATATATATATATATATATATATATATATATATATATATATATATTGTGACAGAAACCAGGGGATGGTAAAAATTCCATATATAGGGCTCCCAGGATACTGAATAGTTTCTATCCTGTTTAGGCTGGAAAGTGCAGCCTCAGAATGCATGCACTCCATCCCACAGTTTGGCAAGTGCTGGAACTGAGGGGTGAAGGATCCAGACCAGAGTTTGTCTGCTGCCTGATTTCTGTCACCTGTCCTGCTAGATGGAAATCAGTTATGTAAGGCTGATTTCCTGGTTCCTCTCCCCGCTCCCCAAGAGACTGGAGGCAGGAAGACTGCTGGAAGCAGAGAGGGGAAAAGCCTCTCCCCAAACAGGTTAAATCATTTTGTACCTTTATCAAATTGCAAAGTTCCTTATTTTTGTTTGTTGGAAGCGGATAAGCCACCCAATTCCAGTCAGGGTAAACCTCAGTTAAGTTATTGCTCAGATGAGCAGGGTTTTGTTTTGATGTGTTTCTTTTGTATGCACTGTGGCAGTCTCAGTGCCTGAGACTGAATAAACCAGGCATAGCCTGTTTAAAGGAACAGCACGTTACGCCTCGTCATTTAACCTACCCTAAAAGACCGTGTTCTAACAGTCCTGGACAGACAGCGGAGCCCCGGAGTAAGCCGTTTGTCACATATGGTGGAGAATGCGGGCAGAACACTAAAAGGTCTACGGGTAAAAGAACTTTAAAAAAAAAAAAAAAGGAGGTTTTGTTTTTCTCTTTTTTTCTTCCCCCCGAACAAGATGGATGACGTGGTGAGTGCGTTGGTACGCAATGTCGCAGCCCAGAAAGAGTCGAATGAAACCCAGCAACAGGCGAATGCAGCCCTGCTAAGCGCGAATGCAAACCAGCAACAGACAAATGCAAACCAGCAACAGATAAATGCAAACCAGCAAAAGATGAATGCAGCCCTGCAAGAGGCGAATGCAACCCAGCAACAGCTGCTAACAGCCCTGCAAAATGCGAATGCAACCCAGCAAGAGACAAACCGCTTGCTGAGAGAGGAGCAACAACGGTTCGCCCAGGGCTTACTCGAACTCCTGAGAGAGACTATCATTAAGACTCCACTGGCAGACGCAGCCTCAGGCCCGAAAATGACCAGGGCAAGCCACTACCTTCTGAATATGTAAGTACAACCGCAATCACCGAATATAAGTGTCTCAGATGGAAAGAAATGAATGGTGCTATGACGGTTAGTAGTGCTATTGGCAGTGTTGATCAAAGAGAGATTTTGATCAGAAGGCAACCCTCTATAGACAGCACTCAAATCATTTCTAATATAGTAGTGGACACAGTAAGTAGTCCTGCAGAAATGCTGCACAAATTGGTAAGTATACCAGAATCACCGCGGAAATCAAAATAATAAAATTTTATTACGTCTATATTGACTTTAAAAACACAGATACAGTATTAAAAATCCCCATATTGATGTGGCAAAAATGAATAGTAATGATACTGTAGTATTATAGTCGGTTAGTCTATTACACTATTCATAAAACATCCAGACAGAAAATTATTGCATCAGAGCGTAACAACAGAGATAGACTGATATTGTATCAAGGAGCGTGGTATTGCTGTATGGGTTAATGGTAGGTGGTATGCAAATGATTGTACAGACCAGAGATATTGGTAGAGAGCCTCTGTGATTCCTGATATAGCAGCTAGGATGCCCCTTAAAGAAGGGTGTTGCTATTTACTAATTAGCTCTCATGTGTGTTAACTGAGAGATGGATTCACTGCATGCATATAAATGTACTACAAAGTAGCAGCATACATACACACATAGTATCTCTTGAACAGTAAAATCTCCTTTGCAACCATAGACATGTATCAATAGAGCTTCAATGCTGACATAGATATGGATGCAGACATCATGTTGTAAATAGTGCATGAAATTCTTATTTATGTCTACAAGCATACAGCCGTATTGCCTTACTGGCAGAGATGAATACCAAAACAGTCTGCTTTTGCAGCTATGAGCATATATTGTGAAAAATGCCACTACACAATGCTGATACTGTTATATATCAAAAAAACATACAGCCGTATGCCTCACTTGCAGGGATATTTACTATCTCTAGTTGCATCTCTATATAGAGTTCTTCAGTAACCTCACTATAGATATACACGTGATAAAGATCACGCTATCCCGATATCAGGGCAGTATGATGAGGCAAAGCCTAATCTATCATAACATAATATACAGTCCACTCTTGTAGCTATAAGCATATATGGGTATTTGTATCAAATGCCGCTACACGATACAAGCCTGATCTTCTGTTGAAATCGGATGCTGCCACTTCGAGTGACGTCACTGCTGTGACGCCTTACGTTCCCGACGCACATTTCACGTGTTCTACACGCTTCATCAGGGGGATGAGGGATAGGAATAAGATCACAGCGGTGAGTCGTTAAATACTCACATATGGTTCGTCCCCCAACCATTATAGGAGGAGTCAAACCAGGGGAGGTCTGGTCACCACCAGAAGGCGGAACCGGACTCATACAGGTGTCCTTCAGAAATGAATAATTATTAACCCTATGTATACAGGACTGGAACTGCTCGCGGAAAACACAGAACTAGGGGCAGAATTTCTACATGTATATACAAATTGTATGCAGCTCTGTGGACTTAAATAAACTTAATAAAGGTAGTCAGTGTAAATTATTGTGTTGGTTATTATTCCAGACTATGTGTCAAAATGTAGGAGTGTATTGCTCAGATATAAAGACCTGCCTATAATGGTCAATGCAGGTAAGTTACCGCTAAAATTGAACTAGTGTGTGATATGTGTAATATACAGGTGTAGGATTGAATGGTATGTTAAAAGACAAAATGTGAAAATATATAACCCAAAACCTTATCAGATAAACATATCTACATTTGTATACAGTTTGTATACAGCTGTGTGGACTTAAAATAAACTTAATAAAGGGTGTTAGTGTGAATAATTGTGTTAGTGATTATTATAAACAAAGTGTCAAATTGTAGGAGTGTATTGCTCAAATATACAGACCTGCCCATATTGGTCAATGCAGGTGAGGTTAACGTTAAAATTTAACTAGTTGTGATATGTGTAATATACAGGTGTAGGATTGAATGGTGTATTCAAGTACAAAAAAAAATGTGAAAATATATAACCCAAAACCTCATCAGAGACTTAAAATAACCAAAATTAGTGATACAATGTGAAGTGTAGAAGTGTAACTAAAATAGAAAAACCTGCCCATAAAGGTCAATGCAGGTCTATTTAAGGATAATCTATCTATATGTGATATGTGTAATGTACAGGTGTAGAAGTGAATGTATATAGACATCACCTCAAATGAAGGACTAAGTCATGAGCTAAATAAAAGGTGAAAATATAAATCCCTCATTAAGTCCATTAGGGGCCAGGGTTTGCAGCTGGAATATCCAACGGCATTCCTGTTGTAATAATCGTTGGTCCCAGTTGCCACCTCTTTGATCTTTGCGTATATAGTCAATGCCACAAAACTTCATGACTTTAGTATCTCCTTTGTGATATTCTATTACATGCCTTGCAATTGGAGTATCTGTGGCATTCCGAACATTACCCAAATGCTCTAGAATTCTTATCTTGAGAGGTCTGTGAGTTTTTCCCACGTACTTCATGCCACAGTCACAAGTCATGAGATAGATAGTTCCGCATGTTAAGCAATTAATGAAATCTTGAATTTTGAAGGTATTGTTGTTCGTAGAGTTTTTGAACTCTTTTGTAGCTGGCATGAAAGGACAGGCTTTACACCTTGCACATGGATAGGAGCCATATGGTTTGGGACCCAGCCATGTTTTGATCTGATGTTTTTCCAGATGACTGTGAACTAATCTATCCTTGATGTTCTTATTACGGCGATATCCAGTTGAGGGGGTATCTCTAAGAACTTTACTTAGATCAGGGTCCTCAAGTAGAATATTCCAGTGTTTTTGTAGGATGTTTCTAGTGATTTGTGATTGAGTGTTGTATGTAGAAATAAATCTAATCACGTCATCCTGTGGTATATTCTGTTTGGGTGCCAAAAGTTCTGTTCTAGAGGATGTAAGTGCCCTATAATAGGCTGTTTTGATTAACTTATTACTATATCCTCTCGTTCGGAATCTATTAGACATGTCCTCTGCTTGTCTGACGAATTCATCTCTAGAGGAACAGTTTCGTCTCAATCGAAGAAACTGTCCTACCGGGATGTTATTAGTGACATGTCTGGGATGGTGGCTGTTTGCTCTTAATAAGCTGTTGGTTGCGGTAGGTTTCCTAAAAATGCTTGTTGCAATAGTATCATCCTCTGCTCTGGATATGGTAATGTCTAAGAATTCAATCTTCTCTTTGTTAAACTGTGTCGTGAAATTGTGATTGTACTCATTTAGACTTTTTATAAAGGCACAGAGGAGTCCAATAGATTCCGAACTAGAGGATATAGTAATAAGTTAATCAAAACAGCCTATTATAGGGCACTTACATCCTCTAGAACAGAACTTTTGGCACCCAAACAGAATATACCACAGGATGACGTGATTAGATTTATTTCTACATACAACACTCAATCACAAATCACTAGAAACATCCTACAAAAACACTGGAATATTCTACTTGAGGACCCTGATCTAAGTAAAGTTCTTAGAGATACCCCCTCAACTGGATATCGCCGTAATAAGAACATCAAGGATAGATTAGTTCACAGTCATCTGGAAAAACATCAGATCAAAACATGGCTGGGTCCCAAACCATGTGGCTCCTATCCATGTGCAAGGTGTAAAGCCTGTCCTTTCATGCCAGCTACAAAAGAGTTCAAAAACTCTACGAACAACAATACCTTCAAAATTCAAGATTTCATTAATTGCTTAACATGCGGAACTATCTATCTCATGACTTGCGACTGTGGCATGAAGTACGTGGGAAAAACTCACAGACCTCTCAAGATAAGAATTCTAGAGCATTTGGGTAATGTTCGGAATGCCACAGATACTCCAATTGCAAGGCATGTAATAGAATATCACAAAGGAGATACTAAAGTCATGAAGTTTTGTGGCATTGACTATATACGCAAAGATCAAAGAGGTGGCAACTGGGACCAACGATTATTACAACAGGAATGCCGTTGGATATTCCAGCTGCAAACCCTGGCCCCTAATGGACTTAATGAGGGATTTATATTTTCACCTTTTATTTAGCTCATGACTTAGTCCTTCATTTGAGGTGATGTCTATATACATTCACTTCTACACCTGTACATTACACATATCACATATAGATAGATTATCCTAAAATAGACCTGCATTGACCTTTATGGGCAGGTTTTTCTATTTTAGTTACACTCCTACACTTCACATTGTATCACTAATTTTGGTTATTTTGGGTCTCTGATGAGGTTTTGGGTTATATATTTTCACATTTTTTTTGTCCTTGAATACACCATTCAATCCTACACCTGTATATTACACATATCACAACTAGTTAAATTTTAACGTTAACCTCACCTGCATTGACCAATATGGGAAGGTCTGTATATTTGAGCAATACACTCCTACAATTTGACACTTGGTTTATAATAATCACTAACACCATTATTCACACCAACACCCTTTATTAAGTTTATTTTAAGTCCACAGAGCTGTATACAAACTGTATACAAATGTAGATATGTTTATCTGATAAGGTTTTGGGTTATATATTTTCACATTTTGTCTTTTAACATACCATTCAATCCTACACCTGTATATTACACATATCACACACTAGTTCAATTTTAGCGGTAACTTGCCTGCATTGACCATTATGGGCAGGTCTTTATATCTGAGCAATACACTCCTACATTTTGACACATAGTCTGGAATAATAACCAACACAATAATTTACACTGACTCCCTTTATTAAGTTTATTTAAGTCCACAGAGCTGCATACAATTTGTATATACATGTAGAAATTCTGCCCCTAGTTCTGTGTTTTCCCCGAGCAGTTCCAGTCCTGTATACATAGGGTTAATAATTATTCATTTCTGAAGGACACCTGTATGAGTCCGGTTCCACCTTCTGGTGTTGACCAGACCTCCCCTGGTTTGACTCCTCCTATAATGGTTGGGGGACGAACCATATGTGAGTATTTAAAGACTCACCACTGTGATCTTATTCCTATCCCTCCGCCCCCTGATGAAGCGTGTAGAACACGTGAAACGTGCGTCAGGAACGTAAGGCGTCACAGCAGTGACGTCACTCGAAGTGGCAGCATCCGATTTCAACAGAAGATCAGGCTTGTATCGTGTAGCGGCATTTGATACAAATACCCATATATGCTTATAGCTACAAGAGCGGACTGTATATTATGTTATGATAGATTAGGCTTTGCCTCATCATACTGCCCTGATATCGGGATAGCGTGATCTTTATCACGTGTATATCTATAGTGAGGTTACTGAAGAACTCTATATAGACATGCAACTAGAGATAGTAAATATCCCTGCAAGTGAGGCATACGGCTGTATGTTTTTTTGATATATAACAGTATCAGCATTGTGTAGTGGCATTTTTCACAATATATGCTCATAGCTGCAAAAGCAGACTGTTTTGGTATTCATCTCTGCCAGTAAGGCAATACGGCTGTATGCTTGTAGACATAAATAAGAATTTCATGCACTATTTACAACATGATGTCTGCATCCATATCTATGTCAGCATTGAAGCTCTATTGATACATGTCTATGGTTGCAAAGGAGATTTTACTGTTCAAGAGATACTATGTGTGTATGTATGCTGCTACTTTGTAGTACATTTATATGCATGCAGTGAATCCATCTCTCAGTTAACACACATGAGAGCTAATTAGTAAATAGCAACACCCTTCTTTAAGGGGCATCCTAGCTGCTATATCAGGAATCACAGAGGCTCTCTACCAATATCTCTTGTCTGTACAATCATTTGCATACCACCTACCATTAACCCATACAGCAATACCACGCTCCTTGATACAATATCAGTCTATCTCTGTTGTTACTCTCTGATGCAACAATTTTCTGTCCGGATGTTTTATGAATAGTGTAATAGACTAACCGACTATAATACTACAGTATCATTACTATTCATTTTTGCCACATCAATATGGGGATTTTTAATACTGTATCTGTGTTTTTAATGTCAATATAGACGTAATAAAATTTTATTATTTTGATTTCCGCAGTGATTCTGGTATACTTACCAATTTGTGCAGCATTTCTGCAGGACCACTTACTGTGTCCACTACTATATTAGAAATGATTTGAGTGCTGTCTATAGAGGGTTGCCTTCTGATCAAAATCTCTCTTTGATCAACACTGCCAAGCCACTACCTTCAGAAGATGGGGCCCACGGATAATGTTGAAACCTATCTTCTCACTTTTGAATGCACGGCCCAGAGAGAGGGTTTGCCAGAAGCTGAGTGGGCCAGTCTAATCGCACCCTTCTTAAGCGGCGAACCCCAGAAGGCTTACTTTGATCTGGAGCCATCCGTCTATGCAAAATTGAAGTTCGAGATCCTCGCCCGCCTCGGCGTAACCACGGCTGTTCGCGCCCAAAGGATCCACGCATGGTCCTTCACGTAGGATAAAGCCACCCGAAGCCAGATGTATGACCTCATCCACCTCGCTCGGAAGTGGCTACAACCCGAGATCAACTCAGCAAGCCACACCGTGGAACGGTTGGTCATGGACCAGTTCTTGAGGAAACTTCTCTCTGCCCTACGCCGTTGGGTCAGTCAGAGTGACGCCCACAATGCAGATGAGCTGGTGGCCCTCGTAGAAAGGTACAATGCAGCAGAAGAGCACCCGCAACCCGTAGTCATGGAGCATCCCCACTACCCAAGGTTCCAGGACTCTTCCAGAGACGGTAAAAGGGTACCAGGGTTAAGGGGGGCTGAAGAGCGATGACGGCCTTCACACAGCACCAGCAACAGTGGATCGCATACTAAGGGCAACAGCCAACATGGGGAGCCGAAAAAGGGCTCTAAGTGGGACACAGACTATGTACCTAAATGTGTAAATTGTTATGAGAGGGGGCCACACCGCGAAAGTCTGCCCACTAAATGCTGAACCAATGCAATGCAACAGCGTTGAACCTTATTCGTTGTGGTCCCAATGTATGGGCCCTAGCCCAGAGGACCCCTTGAATAACCATCTCTGGGCATTTGTAAAGGTAAATGGTAAGAGGGTTCGGGCACTTCTTGACTCTGGGAGTATGGTTACACTAGTGTCCGAATATCTGTTGCCCATTAGAAAAAAACAGGTAAACAGTTCACAAAGAGTGGCAGTTTATTCTATACATGGGGATAATCATGAATATTCCACTGTTGATGTTCTTATTGAAACAGAGTTTGGTTCTTTAGATTTCAACGTGGGTATAGTACCCAAACTGGCACATAATGTGTTAATAGGGACAGACTTTCCCCATTTTCTAAAAATGTGGTCCTCCTCTCAGAATAGCGCCTAGAGTTCAATAGCGGACCATAAAAAGTAACAGAAGAAACAAATCCTTTCCCTTTTTCAGAAATGGAGGTTGACGAGGGGCCATATAAAAAGGGGAAAGAGGAAGAGTGCTGTAAAATTCCCTTTCCCATGGCTACCTTGGTAGGGAATACCCCAAATCAAGATGTTGAACAGGCGCTTACCACCCCAGAACAGGGTACGACCTTCGCTGACCTAGAGGTCCGTCCTGGGAGATTTAAGAAGGCCCAGTGGGAAAACCCCACATTAGCTGAAGCAAGGGGGAATATACGGGACCAGAATAGTACCCCTAGCCAACCAGATAGGTCACTTACTTACCCCTACTTCGAGTTAGAAAATGAACTAGTATAGGAGGAAATCCATTATAACTAAACAATTGTTGGTACCACGGACACGTAATGTAGTATTAAACCTCTCACATAGTCACCCATTGGGGGGACACCTAGGGGTGGAAAAGACAAAAGAAAAGATTCTCCGAAACTTCTATTGGCCTGGGGTTCTGGCAGAAATTACAAATGATTGCTCCTCATGCCCAGAATGTCAGATCACCGCCCCGTTCAAAGCGTATCGTAGCCCATTGGTACCCCTTCCCATAATAGATGTACCATTTGACCAGATTGCTATGGATCTAGTAGGACCCCTAATAAAGTCTGCTAGGGGACATCAGCATATATTGGTAATATTAGATTATGCCACCTGATATCCGGAAGCAGTTCCCCTACGTAGCACCTCTGCTAAAAACATAGCAAAAGAGTTAATAGTTCTGTTTACCCGGGTCGTAATTCCTAAAGAGATCTTAACTGACCAGGGAACACCATTTATGTCCCAAGTAACAAAAGAGTTATGTAAACTCCTAAAAATCAAACATCTCAGAACCTCAGTCTATCATCCACAAACAGATGGTTTAGTGGAACGGTTCAATAAAACCTTAAAGAGCATGTTACGCCGGGCGGTCGATAAGGATGGGAAAAACTGGGATTGTTTGTTACCATACCTGTTATTTGCCATTAGGGAGGTTCCCCAATCATCCACAGGCTCCTCCCCGTTTGAACTATTGTATGCTAGATATAGCCAAAGAGACTTGGGAACACGAGGTTACCCCATACAGAAGTGTAATAGAACATGTTGCCCAGATGCAGGACCGTATAGCTGCAGTCCTACCTACTGCACCGACACACTTTATTCGAGCAAATACCCAGTATGTACCTGGCAGATACCTGGAATGCGCCGCTCCTCACCTCTGACAAGCCCCGTTGCGTTTGCCTTCCCAGCCTGGGTTCATGCCTGGCTGACGGGCGGCTGATCTGTTAAATGATAATGATTAGGATTTAATAGGCTGCAATGCTTCACGTGTCTACCAGATGGCATAAATTCATGAATTGTAATGCAGTATATATATATATATACTGTGCAGTATTGCAGCCAGCGGGAATAAAATGCTTCAATCCCTGCCTGGAAAATACCTCAATGCACTCGGGCAGAAAACAGTCACAAACCTCAATACACCCGGGTATACCCGAATTCGTGGGACTAGCCGAGCTCGAATAAAGTGTGTCGCCAGTGTATAGTGAGGGAACACATGAAAAAAGTTCAAGAGGCACAGAGGAATACGTATAATAAGGGTGCTAGGGTCAGAATTTTTTATCCAGGCGACAGGGTGCTAGTTCTGGTTCCCACCGTAGAGAGTAAATTCCTTGCTAAGTGGCATGGGCCATATGAGGTCTTGGAAAGAGTGGGAGAAGTAAATTACAAGGTGAGACAGCCAGGTAGGAGGAAACCTGAGCAAATCTACCATGTAAACCTACTTAAGCCCTGGAAAGATAGAGAGGTCTTGTTAACCCTAGTACCCCCAGGTCCGTCAGAGAATCGAGAAACTGACCCAGAGGTTAGCATAGCTGAAACCCTGTCCGTTCATCAGAAACGAGAGGTCTAGAAACTAGTGAGAAGAAACAAAGAAGTCTTCTCTACAAAGCCAGGTAGAACTAGGGTAATTGAACATGACCTAGTCTCTGAACCGGGGGTCCGAATTAACCTTAAACCGTACCGAATCCCAGAGGCCAAAAGGGAGGCTATAAATTTAGAGGTTAAAAAAATGCTAAAACTAGGTGTAATTGAAGAATCCCAAAGTGGGTGGAACAGCCCTATAGTTTTAGTCCCAAAACCAGACGGTACAACAAGGTTTTGCAATGACTACCGTAAACTAAATGCTGTGTCAAAATTTGATACTTATCCTATGCCCAGGGTTGATGAACTGGTAGAGAGACTGGGCAAAGCCCGATATCTCCCGACCCTAGACCTAACAAAGGGTACTGGCATGTTCCCCTCAAAGAAAGGGCAAAATAAAAGACAACCTTCTCAACCCCAGACGGCCTCTTTCAGTATAGGGTGCTGCCTTTTGGCTTACATGGAGCTCCCGCCAAATTCCAAAGAATGATGGATAATATTTTAAAACCACATGCTCGGTATGCTGCCGCCTACCTAGATGATGTGGTAATCCATAGTGAAGATTGGCAATCCCACCTTCCAAAGGTCCAAGCTGTGCTTGACGCAGTTCGGTCTGCTGGACTAACTGCTAACCCCGCTAAATGCACTATTGGTCTGGAGGAGGCCAAGTATCTGGGGTATTCTATTGGCAGAGGTTTACTCAAACCCCAAACACTCAAAGTAGAGGCGATACAAAATTGGCCAAGGCCAGTTACAAAAAAACAAGTAAGGACCTTTTTTGGGATTAATTGGCTACTATAGAAGGTTTATTCCCAATTTTGCAACTAAGGCAACCCCACTAACCGACCTCACAAAAGCAAGAGGGCCGCTAATGGTAAAGTGGTCCCCCGAAACTGAACAGGCCTTTAGAAGGCTGAAAGAAGCCCTCTGTGCCCAACCAGTGTTGGTCACACCTGACTTCTCTAAAGAGTTTTTAGTCCAAACCGACGCATCTGAGGTAGGGCTGGGTGCTGTACTCTCCCAGGAGTCTCAAGGTGAGGAGCACCCCATCCTTTATTTAAGTAGGAAACTAAATCCCCAGGAGAAAAATTACTCCATAGTCGAGAAAGAGTGTCTCGCAATAAAGTGGGCTGTAGAGACGCTCAAATACTATCTGCTGGAGAGAAAATTCCGGTTGGTCACAGATCATGCACCCCTCACCTGGATGTTTCAAAACAGAGAGAAGAATGCTAGAGTGACCAGGTGGTTCCTAAGCCTAGAACCCTTTAAATTTTCTGTGGAGCACAGGTCAGGGCACAAACATGGCAATGCTGATGGGTTGTCAAGGATGCACTCCCTAATATCCATGGTCGCTCAACCCTCGAGGTCTGAGCTGGGGGGGAGGATATGTGACAGAAACCAGGGAATGGTAATAAATTCCATATATAGGGCTCCCAGGATACTGAACAGTTTCTATCCTGTTTAGGCTGGAAAGTGCAGCCTCAGAATGCATGCACTCCATCCCACAGTTTGGCAAGTGCTGGAACTGAGGGGTGAGGGATCCAGACCAGAGTTTGTCTGCTGCCTGATTTCCCTCACCTGTCCTGCTAGATGGAAATCAGGTATGTAAGGCTGATTTCCTGGTTCCTCTCCCCGCTCCCCAAGAGACTGGAGGCAGAAAGGCTGCTGGAAGCAGAGAGCGGAAAAGCCTTTCCGCAAACAGGTTAAATCATTTTGTACCTTTTATCAAATTGCAAAGTTCCTTATTTTTGTTTGTTGGAAGCGGATAAGCCGCCCAATCCCAGTCAGGGTAAACCTCAGTTAAGTTAATGCTCAGGTGAGCAGGCTTTTGTTTTGCTTGTGTTTCTTTTGTATTCAGTGTGGCAGTCTCAGTGCCTGGGACTGAATAAACCAGACAGTAGCCTGTTTAAAGGAACAGCACGTTACGCCTCGTCATTTAACCTACCCTAAAAGACCGTGTTCTAACAGTCCTGGACAGACGGCGGAGCCCCGGAGTAAGCCGTTTGTCACAATATATATATATATATAACGTAATCCTTTACTATATAGAGTATATGCACACATATGAATAAACTTGATATAACAGTGGCCCCTGCCACACGTCACTGTGCAGTGATGTCCCCCCACCACCGTGTATATCCCACACCGTGTCCAGCGTAACTGACCAGTCCCTTGGTCACTTAACCCCTGAGTGTCCCAAGGAACCCACCCCCAAGGTGGGATCAGCACCTGTAAGGTACCGGTATGTTCGTGCACTTGTGAAATACCTGCCGGGCGTTCCAACACCCGGTCGCTGATTCTTCGAAAAGGATCCGCAGATCTAGCGTCATCTCTCACGAGGAGTCCCCATCACAGGAGATGCTTCCACGTGCCGTGACGTTCAATAGCCTGAGCCCAGACTAATAATGACAGGCTTCTCACTGCAGCACTGAGTCCCTGACTAGCTCTATACACTAATCAGGCAAAGTCCCTGTCTAATGGCTGTTCCCTGCAGCAACCACAAGCTAGGGATGTCTCAGGGCCTGCACTGGGGCCTAGGGGGAATACTGGACTATGCAGTGGGTCACTGACCCCTGCACTCACGCACCTCCTCTCCCCTTGCTCTCTCAGCCTCCTCTGACTAGCCTGGTCCCGGCTGCCCACTACTCTATCCTGTCAGCCGCAATCTCCCAATCCTCTTGGCTCTCCAGGAACAGGTGACTACCCGGAGGCTCATGGGAATCGTAGTCCCAGCTTAGAGCCTCCTCCTGATTGGTCCTGCTTCGCGTGCTTTGCATTGCGCATGCGCCAGCTCTCTGCAAGGACCGCCGCAGCTCTCATGCCCCTGCGCATGCGCGAACCAAACCAACATGGTGGCGCCCTGCATTTGCAGTCACCGGGTGCCCCCGGCGACATGGCCACCCACACAGTTCTCCCTGGCACGCGCAGAGGTGAGAAAGGGTCACCAGAACCTCAGGGCTACACAGTATATATTTCAAATAGGTAGAGTTGTTTTGTACCACTGGCTAAAGCTAAAAGTCTATATACTGGGAGAGAAGTTGTAGCAGTGAAACCCTGGCAGAAATTATTGGTCTGCCAGGGGAATTTGCCAATATTTTGTGTAACTGGGGGAGGGTGTAAATGATGCAAGTGCTGGGATGACCTTCTTTGAGAAATAGATATTTAGATTCAGATATCCAGGTATTAGCCAGGGCCAGGACAGGAATAGAGTACATTTTTCTTTTGTAAATCTCAATGGGGTAATGTTCTAAGTAAGAACTCAATGTTCAGTTCTAAGTAAGTCTACACATCATTCAATAGTCTGAGGATCTCAGTGCAGTAGTAAGAATAGTTCATAAAGACTATGACACTACTCTTGTCAGCTGGGCAGATTACAATTGAACTATTACTTAAAAGGGATTGGATTGGCAATTTTCTCACACATAGTAATGTTGAAAAATAATTTTTTTACATAGTTCATCTTTTACTGTGAAATCGACCAGTAGGTGTTCCCTGTCTAGCGTTGGGTTAGTTGCACAAGTGCCCGACCAAAATGTCGATCCTCTCCCTTAAACTATTTGTGTAATGCAGTGCTCACCACAGAGAAGGCGGGATCGTGAGGTCGAGGTGGGGGTAGATATAAACGTCACCCACAGCCATCATCTTAAAGGCAAAGCCATTCTGATTGGCTGGCATCATTCACTTTAAGTGACGTCATTTGAAAAATAAAAATAAAGTCGGCACATGGTTTTAACAGCCAATCAGGTGGCTGTTAACCATTTTGAGGCTAAATGTGACGTCACAAGCCCCATTTAAGGCCGTGACGCCTCATTTGAGCCCAAGAAGACGACGAGACAACATCGGTTGGGATCTACCATGGGGCTTTTTGGATTGACAGATGAAGATAGAAGATAAAGAAGATCAAGAAATGGTGACAGATGAAGATAGAAGAAGGTGATTAAAGAAAGAAAAAAGAAGATTTGGGTACCTGATCCGGATCTTCATGGCGGATGGCATCGGATGCTGTTGGAGGCCTTCAAGGTACGTGAGCTTCCTGTTTCCTCGGGAGTCGGAGGGCCAGCGCTTCTAATGGTAAGTAATATATTGAATGTTTGTAAATGTCTTTTTTAACAGTTTTTTCAGTGGATGTGTTTTTTTATTTTTGGGGGGAGGCACATTGACTGATAATATATTAATCTGTACCACTTTAGGGTACAGATTAATACATTATTATAACAATATTTGGGGGGCATTTCTGGCTTGGTATTGCTGTTGTTTTTTTTTAATTACAGTTTATTATGTGGATGTCATTGTTTATTTTTTTTCCTGCTTGATGGTAATCAAATGTTTGCGATTGTTGTTCGTTTTACTTAATGTTGTATTATGTTAGCTAATGCGTTTTAATGGTTATTTCAGATATTGTTTGAATTTATTTCTTTGTAGTTTAATGTTTCAATGAATTCATTAATGTTGTAGAAATTAATTGGTTTGATTGGTTAATGTGCCTATTAATTTTGAGTTGGTTTAGTAATTAATTGGTTTGATTGGTTACTGTTTAAAATAATTCCGAGTTGTTTTAGGAATTAATTGTTTGGATTGGTTAATGGTTTAATTAATTCATTGTTGATGTTGTTATTGCTTGTAATCATTGGATTAGCTGGCTACTGTTTTTATTTAGTGAAGTATGGTTTTTGGAGTTATGTTTTATTATTGTGTGTCTGGTGCATTAATGTATTGTAATTAGGGTGCCCATTGAGTGCTATAGAGGCTTATCATGCCCATATTATTATTATTATTATATGGGTATGATGTACCACTTACTACTCAATGGGTACAGGGTGGGTATAGTCAGTCCGGGGTGGGTGCTTAGGCCTCCCAGGTGGGTGAAGGGGGTATTAGCCTTAAGGATGGGTGTCTAGACCTTGTGGGTGGGTAGCGGTTGGGTTAACCCCTCTATTACCTTAGCGGTATTAACCGCTAAGGTAATGAAGGGGTTAAGTCCCCCCCGCAACCCCCCCGCAAGGCCTAAACAGCCACTAAGGGACATATTCCCCCTTCACCCACTGTCGCTAGCCACAGTAAGCCTGGCACGGGGGTTTAACCCCTTCATTGCCTTAGTGGTTAGCCGCTAAGGTAATGAAGTTGCTGTAAATGCATTTTTCCTGCATCGGATGCATGCCGGGTGGCTCCGGTGCTGGTATTAATGGCTATCAGCTTCGGAGACCCCCGGCATCAATCCGAGGCAGGAAAAGGGCCTGATTTTTTCTAAGTCCCCACTTATCGCAGCTCATCGACGCATCTTCCCACCAACCTGCCAAAATTTTGAGGCGTATTGGATTGGGGAGAAGATTGCCTTTTTAGGGCTGCGATAGGCGGCGACAGGCGAATCGCGGCTACTAGGATCGCGAGTACTAGAATCGCACGAGTTTATGATCATTCCGAAAATGGTCGATAAGTGGCTGATCGAGTAGGCATTTTGGCCGATAAGTGGTCGATAAGTGCCTTATCGACGCTTACAGCATGAGGCCCATAGTGCTTAAACTCACATTTTATGAGTGTAATGCAGGCCTTTCGGTTGTTAAGAAGTAACCAGCTAATACGATGTAATGCGTAGTCTCTTAGAGGGTAGGATGCTCCCAGCTACCTGTGCTATCTTTGGTATAATCTAAACCGATACGCTGCTGCTCTGGATCTTTCTTTCTACGTTTGTCTACAAGAAAGGAACTGTCACATGCCCATATTTACTAAGCAGTGCTATGCCATAAAACAAGTTACATTATCCGTCTATCACTCTATTGTAAAGAACCTTTTTTTCTGGGTGTCCTAAGCTTGATTCATTTATAAGTAACACAAAGCCCAGCACACACTGTCTATAGATAATAGAACAAATGAAAGGGATAATGCCAAGAAGAAATGAAATGACATTTAATACTGTATGTAACACAAACCACCAAAAACAGAACCACATCCCCTACATCAAACAATGATAACATGCAATAATAAAAACATATAACAGGCAAAAACAGAAGGAGTAATGGAGGGGGGAGGGGGCGGTGAATAGGGTGGGTACCCACATAGGTGGGTACAAAAAATGGGGAAGCAGCAGGGGGGCAACGTTTCGGGGAACACTCCTTCGTCAGGCCCATTCCCCCTCTCTCCAATGGAAAAGAGGGGTTCTTCCCTGTCCATCAGACCCATAATAAGAATGTCAGGTCCCAAAGAGAGACTTACCATTTTGGTTGTTCACTTATACTCTATTGAACTATTTGTGTGGGGGTTATTTAGTCCCCACTTTTTGTACCCACCTATGTACCCACAATATGTTGTCTTGACCCTATATTGTATTTGTACCCTATTCACCGCCCCCTCCCCCCTCCATTACTCCTTCTGTTTTTGCCTGTTATATGTTTTTATTATTGCATGTTATTATTGTTTGATGTAGGGGATGTGGTTCTGTTTTTGGTGGTTTGTGTTACATATTAAATGTAATTTCATTTCTTCTTGGCATTATCCCTTTCATTTGTTCTATTATCTATAGACAGTGTGTGCTGGGCTTTGTGTTACTTATATATGTATATTGGAGGTATTGGGTACTCCGTAGTCTGTTGCACCCTGCAAAAATTCTCTTGCTATCCAGTGTGTGCTGTATATCACTGTTCTGTTCTGTAAACTTGATTCATATTGGAGCCAATTGAGAGGTTTCCATGCTTGGCTCTGAAACGTGGGGGTCTATTCTAGTAGCGTTGACGAGTTTGCTGTTGTCACGCAAGGTTTGGCATGTTCTCGCCGAACGGTTTGAAATTTGAGTTATCACGGTATTCTAAAGAATCTGAACCCCTCTCAAGCCGTGCAATAGGAAAATGCCAAAACCATTTGGCGTAGCAAAAAAGTCATCAGAGATGTTTTCTAAGTTCTCCCGCCTGCGATTTTATCGTAGTCTGAGCTGCACAGGGATGTCCACCTCTCCCTGCAAATCTCTCGCAGGCGATCGCAGTGTTTTTATTAACATTTTATTACTAGTGTGCGGGAGCAGGTGGTCTCCGGAGCAGAACCGTGTTGATTTCAGGTCCGAGGATCCCCTGCTTCCCAAGATACAGGCCCCATTATGGGGTGCCGGTATCACCTATGTGTTTAAATGTCCCAGTCACGTGACGCGGGACATTTAAACATTGCATGGGGATACCGGCACCCCATAACTGATAACGGGGCCTGTATCCCGAGAAGCAGTGGGTCCCCAGACCTGAAATCAACGTGGTTCTGCTCCGGAGGCCCCTGCTCATGCACACTAGTATTAAAATTTAAATAAATAAAGCTTCATTACCTTAGCGGCCAATGAAAGGGTTAAACATGAATAGCCTGTTTATTGGGGGCAGAGGGGGTGGATGAAGTGGGTAGTACCCCCAGGGTGGGTGGTTACGCCTGCCGGGAAGGTTGTGGGAGTGGTTAACCCCTTCACTACCATAGCGGTGGGAACCACTATGGTAATGAAGGGGTTAACCAATCCTGCTACCCACCCAGTAGGTCTAACCACCCACCCTTGGGGCAACCACACCCTTCTGCCTGTAAATGTATTGTTATTGCATCGGATTGATGCCGGGGGTCCCCGGAGCTGATATTAATGTGTATCAGCTCTTGAGACCCCCGGCTTCAATCTGATGCAGGAAAAATGCATTCTTTTTCTAAGTTCTGCTTTCTGATCCCTTCTCACCAGCCTTGGGCTGGCAAGAATTTTTTTTTTTTACTAGAATAGCTACTTTTAATCAAAAAATACGAGTTTGCGTTTATCGCCAGCTCTCGCACGATGTGTTTGGCCAGGAAACAGAAATCGCGAGAAAATGAATTCCCCGCACGATTTAACCAACTCATCGAGGCTTTCTGAATAGCTACCTAGCAAATTTTTGCGATAGCTGCTCAAAATCCTCGATGAGTTGGTTATCGAAGCTACTAGTATGAGGCCCATGGTCTTTGCCAGTGCCCTTTAAAAATAAATCTTTATACATATGTAGCCCCGGTGCCCTCCATGTCCCGGAGACCCCCCTCCCGAGGTGCCGAGCGGTCGCGGGTGCCGGCGAAAGCAGCGACGGACCCGCTGGCACAACACGAGGGTGGGGGCCAGTGCAGGGAGCCCTGGGAGTCTTGGCGGCGCACCCGGCTAGCGGGGGCCGCCATTGCAAGTACTCGCGCATGCGCAGTGATCGCGCATGCGCAGAAGGCTCACAGGAGCCAGGACGAGTTGCGCATGCGCAAGGAGAGTGCGAGGAGAGCCCGCGAAACCCTAGCCTACCAGTGAAGGCTCTAAGCAGGAACTACGAGTCCCATGAGCCTCTGCGCACCCCACGTGACGCCAGGGAGCCAATAGGGCTTAGGTTCTACCTGCAGAGGGAGAATAGATACATTTCGCGCGCTGAGCAACGGCAGTTGGAGCTGGGAGCAAGAAGGGGAAGGAAGGGTGTAGGGAGCAAGTTGCTCCTGCACCAGGTAAGGTTCCCCAGGTCCCAGACAGGCCCCAACTCCCCACTAGGTTAGTGGGTAATTAATAGGGACGGCCCCAGGTTAGGGACCCTGCCCTTAGGTTCGTGTGTGTGCGTCTTGTCAGTGTCACGGCTGTCAGTGCTGTGAGTGCTGACAAGAGGGCATCGTGTGTGTGTGCAGCATGTTCGCTGCAGGCACCAAGTAGGTTGCAGTGCATTGCTGCAGGTGTTGGGAGTAGTAGGTAGGAGTTTAATCAGAGGGGACCCGGGTGGTACGGGAGAGGTAGTGTGGATGCAGGGGGTCTGAGACCCACCTGCATAGGACAGGCTACCCTGTAGGCCCCTAGGAGTGTTCCCTAAAGCCATTTAAGGTTGCTGTGCTGTAGGGACGGCCTATAGTAGCAGCGAGCATAACTTTAGTTCATAGTGTTAGATAGGGACACAGCGGACGCTGGGCTTCCCGAGAAGAGACTTGGGCTCAAGTCTGCGTTAAAGAGATAGAGACTATCTCCAGGGTGGGATCGCCCCTGGCGGACCCCGTGCAAGGAACCACAGGATCAGACGGAATCACCCAGCAGCATTGGATCCTTTGTGAAGCCCATTGCAGGCCCGAGCACTGGAGTGCTCGGCAGGTAACTCATATCAACAAGTGCACCAACGATCTTATTAGCTTCACTAGTGACTGCGCAGTCACACATATCCTCTCTCTGTAAGAGTGCGGGACATTTTGTGGGGATTATTGGACACGGGGTGGGATCACCCGGTGTAGGTGGGAGCGTCAGGCGAGACGCATTAGTTAGTGTCTCCTCTAGAGAGGGACACCTGTTGATCTGTTGACTGTTATGCAAAGAGAGTATTATAGAAGTTGCCGTCAATGGTCAGTAAAGTTATGTGATTATTTGTATGTGTCCTGCGAGGAACAATTCCCGCTCTGCTGGGAACCATCGCAGGTGGAGGCGCTGCACCGAGTACCGTGTTACTCATAATATACTGTACTTGCCCCAGGTTCCCCGTGGTGGAAGCTCAGCCCTCCTGTGAGCCTAACAGGTAAAGCACCACACCCGGTAACTGTAGGTTCGCCGCACTCACACTATATCTGCGATTGGGTGGGGGAATACCCGTTACACATAATCTATTTATTAAGATGAGCCCAAGGGAACAGCATTGGACCATAGAAATTGCATTAAATATTGGGCCAAATTCACTTCTTATGCTTTTTTTTTTACTTTCCTACAAGTTTGTTACATTTAACATAATTCCTAATGAACTTTCTGTCACCCGGAATAAAGGTTTGCTGTCAAGTAATTGAACCAAAAGACTGTGCTCAATTAAAAACACTTTTAATGTATGTATATTTGTATTTACATAGCACCACCACACCGCGTTTATAAAAGCAACACTTTGTTTTTTTGCTAGTTTATCAACCAGTCAAGCTCTGTCAACACCTGAAGTACTCAGCAAGCGTGCTGGTGTAATTTAATTAGAGAATATAGCAAGTTAGGCATGACAGGAATTCCTCCTTGCCTTAATGCAGCTGCAATAACTACCATGAACTTTGTAAACATTCCAGCCATGATTATAGATTAAATGGCAATCCCAATGGTCCTCTTTGATAAAGGACACTTTTTGTCCGAAACGCGTCAGAGTGTGTGACCCCGATATCATGTTATATCAATAAAGTACATTTTTTAACCCACACCATGCTGGTCCCCTCCTCCTGTTTTTGGCTGTGCACCGCTGCAATCCTAGGATTTCCTTCTACAGCAACTCTGAGTGTGATGCACGCACCATAGGAAGCTGCCTCCTGTGAGTATTGTCTGTCTCCTTCATGTGGAGATTTGTTGACCAGTAACAGTGTTGCAGCCAAGATGTTCAGCCCAGCGGAGTGTACAAAATAAATGGTATGTTAACATTTTCATTTACTCCTGCACATGGACGGTTATATCTCATAATATCACTGCTGCACTTCAAAAAGCACTGGGTCCAATGCTCTATTTTTTGGCTTTATGTGCTTCCTCTACACCATGATATGTGGATAACTTATTTTCTAAGTGATACAGAGTCCTAATCAGATTGAGCACTGTCATTGGGACCTGTGTCCCAAACCATTTACTGATAATGAAAGCTACTGTACATTCACCCTCCTGATAAGATCTTTGCAGATTTCCTAAGGAGAGGTGTTTTGCCACTACCCATTAAGGTAAATATGCTCCCCAGTATTTTGTTAACTGTTCATCTCCCCCCCTTCTCTATTCTTTTTATTATTAGTCTAGTTGTTTCTTATAATTCGCTTTATTTTTATTCATTATATTATTGTTATCAGTACCATTTTGGATTTGTGTACACTCTTCCAGATTTTACTTTTACACTCAAAAGGTTTCATACTGTACCAATAATCTTACAGGCAATCTTACATATTTGCTAATGGGATCCTAAGTATATTTGTCATTTAAATCTATTGCGTCCAAAATATTTAACTGATTTTGTCTTAAAATTAACCTTTGATTTAAGGTGGCCAGAGTTCCACAGTTTGTTTTCATAATTCAGGAACACCCCAGTTACACAGTATTCCAGTGCTGTTAAAGTAAATTTTAAAAAAAACCTGAAATCATGTGACATTTGGCAAGGATTATATGGGCTATTAATGTACTACAATACTCACTGGGCATTTTCTGATGAAGGGGGATTACCACAACACTTTATTTTGTGCTGTCAGCAATAATGTGTAACTAAACTACAACGTGTGTGCAATCTCCCCTATCTGAGTTTTGTGGGATTATTCACATCCTGAGGTTAATGGGGAGCCTACAGAGAGATACAGCACCCAATGAACTGTGCTAGAACTTTTATTCCTTTAAGTGTGCACAAGTAATTGTATAGGCATGTGTGTACTGGTCTGTAGGATATTGACAATATTTCACAGGGTCTTGTTGAGTTAGGTTTAAATCTAATACAACTCAGTGTCTTTTTCTTTACAATATTTATAGTACAATATTTTGGACTAACGTCTCTCTTTTTTAGCAGTGTCACTTTTTAAATTAACCACCATAAGAAAATCACCAAAATGAGAGATTGTGTTTATGCTTTCCCACTATTTTCAGCAATTCTTTAGAAGTCTCTTCGGGGTCTTGAAAAGCTATTACATCAAACGCAATTTAATTGGGCTAATAATTTAAGCAAAACAAGAGAGCAATGCATGAAGCACTTATACAGAATCAAAGCAATTGCTGCTAAATTAAATTTACTTAATATACTGTATATTAATATAGGTTAAAGCAAAAAAGAAGAGAGCTCTCTCTGCAGAGGGCTCCGCACAGGAGAGTGAGTGGAAAGGTTTTCGTGTCTGTTGTGTGTTTCGTGTGTGTAAAGGGGGCCAGCAGAGTGTTTTATTGGTTTGTGTGTGTGGGTGTGTTTTGTGGATGTAGAGGGGGCAGCAGTCTGTTTTGTTGGTGTGTGTGTGTGTGTGTGTGTGTGTGTGTGTGTGTGTGTGTGTGTGTGTGTGTGTGTGTGTGTGTGTGTGTGTGTGTGTGTGTGTGTGTGTGTGTGTGTGTGTGTGTGTGTGTGTGTGCAGTGTGTTTTGTGAGTGTAGAGGGGGCTGCAGTGTGTGTGGTGTGTGTTTGTATGTGTGTGTGTGTCAGTGGGTGTAGAGGGGGCTGCAGTGTGTGTCAGTGGGGTGTAGATGGTGGAGGAGGGCTGCAGAGTGTGTTTTGGTGTGTGTCTGCAATTTTGTGGGTTTACAGGGGGCTGCAGTGTGTGTTTGTGGGTGTAGGGTTGTGGCTTGTATGTGTGTGTGTGTGTGTGTGTGTGTATGTTTTGTGAGTGTAGAGGGTGGAGGAGGGCTGCAGTGTGTTTTGTGGGTTTAGAGGAGTGGGGCTGCAGTGTGTAGGGGGAACTGCAGGTGTATTGTGTATATACTGTAGAGGAGGGCTTGTAGAGTGTGTGTGTGTGTGTGTGTGTGTGTGTGTGTGTGTGTGTGTGTGTGTGTGTGTGTGTGTGTGTGTGTGTGTGTGTGTGTGTGTGTGTGTGTGTGTGTATGTGTATATATATATATATATATATATATATATATATATATATAGAGGGGGGATGTGTGTATGTACAATTTCCTTTTAATAAACCTGCAGTAAAAGCTAAATAATGTAGACTATCATGCTGATAAAAATCAATGACTACAAAAGTGTCTTATCTTTTTTATGAAAAAAAAAAAAAAAAAAAATAGGCCTACATTTAACCTATAATAGTAATAATCCCCAACAGAACACGGCATTATTGGCTGGGATTATTACTTAAATATTGTATTCGATTTGGAAGGCACTATTTGCTGTGTGATCAGTGGATCTGGCGCCTATACCTGATACCCAGTTTATGAGATCTCAGGCAAATAATTCACCTGGAAACATGGCTAAAAACATGTGTGTCTCATTCAAGGACTACTTTAATGGAGAAGGAGCTATCACATGGCAAAATATTGTGTTGTAACTGTAAACAACCAGCAAACATATTAATTTTAAAGTTGTTATCCTATCTTTTATTAGTGATGGAAGTACTGTATTATAATATATCTATTAAATGAGAAAAATAGGGTGCTCAAACCCAGGACGACTCCATCCAATTCAATGAATAATAAACATTTTACCCTGGAGATACCAGTGGGAGTGGGTGGTGAATATAGACTTGTAAGTCCTCAATGACAACTGTCAAACTTAACCATGAAAGTCTAATAACCATAAAGAACCCACTCACGTCATCTCCAGGGGTGGTGGACAGGCGTGCCAGCCATGAGGGATCCGGAATCCAGATAGAGGCAGAAGGAAAAAACGAATGGCGCATAGCCAGGGAGCCAGGTGTGGAGTAAAACTGCTTCTTTATTCGTGCATGCAGAGAGACAAGTAATCCCCTTGGTGGGACAAGGACAGGAACCTCCTACGCGTTTCGGACCTGGGGGTCCTTTATCAAGGAGTATGGGATGTGCTGGGATAAGGCACCTTATATACCTGGTTAATAATAAGTGAATTGAAAAAATCTGCGCGAAATTAGAACATCCGCCCAGTGCACATGCGCGTGACGTCACTCATGGCGCCGCACCAACTACCCGAAGGATTGTGGGTAAGGACCGCCCATAGTGAATGTCCGCGCATGCTCAGACTGGAGCGTGAGGCTAACAGAGCTTATCTGGTCTGTGTATCTACTCCTGCCCATAGTGACGTCACCGCGGGTCTCCAATAGGCCGGTACATGTCGCTGCATCACCAATGATAGTGCTGAACAGCCGACATTGCACCAATCACATCAGGTCCCCTGCGCTCACACTAAAGGCTATCGCAGTACACAGGGACTAGAACTAACAAAAAGAACACTTACTAATACCCCACAACAAGAACAAATCAATATAATCACATTATTAGATATACTTGTTGTGAGTGGTTGTACTTATCCATGCCAATCCCACATATAAAAAGACATACAGTGTAACATATATGACACCCTAATAAAAAAAACAACAATATCCCCATTATGCATTAATTATGCATTATGCATTTTGAAATATTGTTCGTGACATATATATATATAAAAGGATTGAATTAAAAACAAAATATACAATTAGCAAGACTTTTTGGTATGCCTTCTCTTCGATGTCCCCAAGGCTGAGGAAGAACAAATGTATGATACTTTTATACATGCTGTTTTTCATTTTAAAGCTCTAATTTACTGGTAAACAATCCACATAATTGATATAGCATAAACAAGTTGTATTTCCAACTGATGGCGACTTTACGGTACTTAGTTTTATAATTACAATTTTATAATTATAATTTTTACCACTACCATATGGTTTATGAATTTTGAAAGGGTTCCCAAATTGTTTAGAGGTAGAGTGCAACCTTAGTCAAGGCAAGACCACCATGAAATATCTCATACAGAGAAAACAGTAGTATACTAGGAAGATGATGCTATTATTTTCTGTCTTTAATATAAGACTATTTTGATACAGTTAATTAATATTTATGCAAAAAATGGGACAGGTTCCATTCTACGTTTAGACCGCAGGGAGTTCTTGTCTGAAGCATGAATATCCAGTAAGCCTCCCTGCGGTCCAGGAGGTTGAGCAAATCACCTCCTCTTTCTTTGGAGAAGATTCTCTCAATTCCCTGGACTTTTAGCCCATTGATGTTACCTTTGGGGCAATGTGTAAAATGTTTGGAGACCGGGTGGGATGTGTCCCCTTTCTTGATTAGTCTGATATGTTCGAGTATTCTATTTTTTAGGGGTCTGATGGTCCTCCCTACGTAATTGATTCCGCAACCACAAGTCAGTAGATAGATTACATATTGAGTGTTACAATTTATGAACGACTTGATCGGGAAGTCCTGATTAGATCTACAACCTCTGAATTGTTGTGAGGGTGTCATAAAATGGCAAATCTTACATCTCCCACATCTGTATGATCCCTTTGTTATAAATTTTCTGATGGAGGGAGGGGAGGACGCCACATAGCTGGGTGATATATAAGTAGCAATAGTTTTTGCTTTGCGGTAAACGAAACGGGGGCCCTTTTTCACACAGTCTTTTAGGCTCCCATCCATTTGGAGGATGTTCCAATGATTACGAATGATTTTCTGAATTTGATTACTACATCTGTTGTATTGTGTAATCATCAATGGAACATCCTCCCTCATGAAATTGGTGCCTCTATTAATTTTATTCTTACTTGAGGCTAATGGGTCCTTAGTTGGATCCCCCTGTCTGTTTTTTAATAGATCCTCTCTATTGGTTGATGCAACCTCTTTACGTATATTGTTCAGACGCTCTAGATTATAGCCTCTCTGATGAAAGCGGTGGCATAATTCCTCAGACTGACGAGAAAAAGCCTCTTCTGTAGAGCAATTCCTCCTCAGTCTGAGGAACTGGCCCTTGGGGATACCTCTAATAACGGCAGGTGGATGACAGCTGTCGGCTCTTAATAGCATATTTCTTGCATTGTGCTTTCTAAATGTCTCCGTTTGTATTTGGCCTTTGATATCAATGAACAATCGGAGGTCCAGATAGTCAATGTGTTGTGTATTGAAATTGTGAGTGAAAACTAAATTTAAATCATTTATATTGATATAGTGAAAGAAATTGTGCAAAGTGTCTAAATCCCCATCCCAAATCATAATCAGGTCATCAATGAACCTTCTGTAAAATATAATGTGCTTACGAAAAGGATTAGTGCTCGAAAAAATAAACAGTGATTCCCACCACCCCATAAACAAATTCGCATACACCGGTGCAAAGCTCGTGCCCATTGCAGTGCCCCTCTGTTGTAAGTAAAATGTACGGTCAAATAAAAAATAATTGTGTGTCAATAAGAAATTTATGGCATCTAAAATGAATGCTGTGTGAAAGTGATTGCTGTCTGGACCCCCGATGAAGTGCTCAACAGCTGCCACCCCCTGATCGTGTCTTATCACTGAGTAGAGGGACGTAACGTCCATAGTTACCCAGATAAATTGTGGGTTCCATTTGACATTTTTTAATTTTCTAATGAGGTCCCCTGAATCCAACAGGAATGAAGGTAAGTTTTTAACAAAGGGTTGAAGATATTGATCGATATATTTTGATAAACCATTTCCCAAAGATCCAATAGACGAAATGATTGGTCTCCCCGGGGGGTCGACCAATGTCTTATGGACCTTTGGGAGATGGTAAAAGACCGGTATAATTGGGTTTGGGTTCCATAAAAATGCATTTTCAGTTTTGTTTAGTACTTGTGTGATTGCCCCCACCTCTAACAATTCTTTATATGACTTCAAGAACCTCTCTGTGGGGTCATCTGGTAGTGCAGTGTAGGTGGTGGCATCCCCAAGTTGCCGATAGGCCTCCTTGAGGTAGGCAGCCCTACTCTGCACTACCACCGCTCCTCCCTTGTCAGCATTCTTTATGACAATTTTTGAGTTTTTTTGCAAAGACAATAAAGCCTGCTTCTCTTTATAATTCAGATTATGTTTACCCACATTTGTTAGGGAATAACCCTCTGCCAAGATGCGCAAGTCCCTAATGACCAAATTCTCAAACGTCGTCAAGAATGGGCCCTTAGAAAATTGAGGATCAAATACAGAACCTTTTTTGAGGTTAGACCTCCAGTTGCTAAACTCCGGAATCACAATCTGTTCAGATGAAACATCATTATCATACAATAATTCTTCAAGGTCCAACATATCTTGGAGGTCACAAGCCTCTCTGAATGAGGGAGTTAAAGGAGCTGGATCACCTAGTGGTGCTTCAGAATCTTCCGGGTGTGGTGTAGGTGGGGCTCCAGGTAAATCGACACCCCCCACAGTGTCCAGTGACTTATCATCTGTGGGGCCCACAAACTGAGAACGTTTATGAAAGAATGATTTTAAAGTTAGTTTCCTCACAAATTTGTGGACATCTATAGCGGTGTTAAACAGGTCAAAATCCATTGTTGGTGCATATTTTAGTCCTTTTCTTAAAAGTGACAATTCTGCGGTGGTTAGATCCTCCCCTGATATGTTTATAACATCTATTTCTTGGTTGGTACTCACTTCTTCCTTTTGGCTGGCCATCTGCCGCCCTCTCTTCTTTCCTCTTCTGGTTTTTTTTGATTTTTCTGGAAGAGAGGGAAGTTTTTTTGCTGCTGTTGCTGTCTAGAGGAGGATTGTTGAACCATTCCGCTTTCATGATAACTTCTTGTATAGTCTGCTCCTGTTGATCTGGATCTGGAGGGTTCCACTGGACCATCAGAATGGTGCCCTGATTTTTCTGTCTGAAAAAAAGAAACTGAGTGCGAAAGATTATCCACATCTGAAAAGTCAGAGTCTCCACTTGTTTGATCACTATTTTTTGATTTCAGTATAGATTTGCGCGGGGTTGACCGCATAACTTTTTCCCTTTGCTGTTGATTTTTCTGAGAGCCCTGATTCACCCTGTCTCTGATAGGGTTAACACGCTGCCAACTATATACTTGCTTCTTCTCATAGTCGGTGCGGTCCCTATCGTATTTGACCTGTTTTTTTGCAGTAATATCTTCCTCTGCTTTCAACACTGTTTCAGATAATATTCTATCGTAGTTTTTAAAACCTTCCAAATCTTTAAATTTTTGTAACTGTGATTGGAGTTCTTTGATTTGAATTTGCAGATTTTTTCTCTCATTTACTTTTTGTTCAATGATAAGCTCCATTAATTTGAAACTGCACTGGTCTAGTGTGGAAACCCATTTTTGTTCAAACTGGGGGGTGGTAAACCCAAATGTTGGCACTTTTTTTACACGTAGACCCCTGGGGATCCTTTTATTCAGTATATAATTTTCCATGGAAATGATATCCCACCAGGCTCTGATATTCAAAATCAAAAGTCTCTCCAACCTTTGGAAATGTGTTTTTAAATCTGAAATGTCCTTGGTGTCAGCATCAACTACCCGTTCAAACACTTGTTGTGCCCTTTTCTTTCTTATTGAGTCATCCCAACAGTTCAAGGCATACATTGTAGATTCCTCTTCTACTATCTCATTGTCCTCCATCTCAGCCATAATGATGAAAAGAGTGGATATACCACTGATTATAAATAGTCTTTCAGAGACACAGGAGGATATCCATGCACTAATCAATAAGTTTTGTTTAAAAAGTTCATTCCATACACCTGCTCATGAAATAAGCTTGATTGTAGATTTAGGGAGTCAACTGTGGTGAGCTAACCCCAATGTAGGGAAGTCAGATAAATGAGAAAAATAGGGTGCTCAAACCCAGGACGACTCCATCCAATTCAATGAATAATAAACATTTTACCCTGGAGATACCAGTGGGAGTGGGTGGTGAATATAGACTTGTAAGTCCTCAATGACAACTGTCAAACTTAACCATGAAAGTCTAATAACCATAAAGAACCCACTCACGTCATCTCCAGGGGTGGTGGACAGGCGTGCCAGGCATGAGGGATCCGGAATCCAGATAGAGGCAGAAGGAAAAAACGAATGGCGCACAGCCAGGGAGCCAGGTGTGGAGTAAAACTGCTTCTTTATTCGTGCATGCAGAGAGACAAGTAATCCCCTTGGTGGGACAAGGACAGGAACCTCCTACGCGTTTTGTCACGAACAATATTTCAAAATGCATAATGCATAATCAATGCATAATGGGGATATTGTTGTTTTTTTTATTAGGGTGTTATATATGTTACACTGTATGTCTTTTTATATGTGGGATTGGCATGGATAAGTACAACCACTCACAACAAGTATATCTAATAATGTGATTATATTGATTTGTTCTTGTTGTGGGGTATTAGTAAGTGTTCTGTTTTGTTAGTTCTAGTCCCTGTGTACTGCAATAGCCTTTAGTGTGAGCGCAGGGGACCTGATGTGATTGGTGCAATGTCGGCTGTTCAGCACTATCATTGGTGATGCAGCGACATGTACCGGCCTATTGGAGACCCACGGTGACGTCACTATGGGCAGGAGTAGATACACAGACCAGATAAGCTCTGTTAGCCTCACGCTCCAGTCTGAGCATGCGCGGACATTCACTATGGGTGGTCCTTACCCACAATCCTTCGGGTAGTTGGTGCGGCGCCATGAGTGACGTCACGCGCATGCGCACTGGGCGGATGTTCTAATTTCGCGCAGATTTTTTCAATTCACTTATTATTAACCAGGTATATAAGGTGCCTTATCCCAGCACATCCCATACTCCTTGATAAAGGACCCCCAGGTCCGAAACGCGCAGGAGGTTCCTGTCCTTGTCCCACCAAGGGGATTACTTGTCTCTCTGCATGCACGAATAAAGAAGCAGTTTTACTCCACACCTGGCTCCCTGGCTGTGCGCCATTCGTTTTTTCCTTATAATATATCTACACTGATTTACATAACCCCCCTTCAATGTTTGTGTATTTTTGTATGTTGTATTATTCAAGTATATTCTATTATACTGATATGATTTCCCCCGTCACTCTTTATTCTGTACCCCAAATGAGAAAAGTCAAATAAACATTTTGTGATAAAAAAAAAATTGTCCTTTATTAATGATAGTAATAACGGAGACATGTTGCGAAACAATAAGAACTTTATTAACAGGGGTGATGGGAAAACATTATAAACTTGTATACAATTTTAAATTAACTGGTAGAACAAGTAAACAGTCAATAAAATATTTTTATTTTCCTTGCATCGCCTTCACAACAGCAAAATGTAGTTCCTGCAGTAGAACCATTTTCCTTACAGGTTTCAATGTCTTCATGGCTGGAAGTAGACTTTAAAAAAAAAATGTAAGTCTTCATCATCATCTTCTGTATAGTTATGTACATTGTCTTTAAATGCATTAGCAATCATGTCTAGTTTTTTCTCTTCTAGTGAAATTCATTCCTTTTTAAATTCGCTTGGGGGCTTCTTTGTTTGGATCGAGGCTCTTGGGATGTTGCATTTTCACAGAACGAATCGTCCTCCAATGTTACATCCCCTGATGCGTCTTCAGGCATTTCCGGAATTTCAAGATTAGACACAGTCTGTGCAGGTGTCATTTGCTCTTTCGAGGACGCCATCATTGTGAAGAATGGCCAAGAAGATGTGCGGTCATATGCACTTGTTCCTGCGTCCCCACAGCGTGGATATTTGATTTTCTTTAGCTCCCTGCGGAAATAGTCCCGTAAATTCTTCAATTTGTTTTGCAATATGTTGCCTAAAAATAAAAGACAACTCACACAATATAACTTCATATGGTATAGCAATTTGCATTTAACCGTTTTTGTTTTTTAAACACAATTGGGGCCTATAGTTCAAGCATGGTACCACAATTTAATGCTACCATACATATTTCTATGTGTATATTAAATACAAATTCTGCCATTCAGCCATTACAAAATTAAACGAACACTATTTGTAGAGACGATTCAAACAATTAACTTAATCAATGTACCTAAATTAAATTGACACCATTTATATCAAAGATTTCGCAATTTACTTAATATTTACGTACTTATTTCGCCTATCTCTTTCCACAATTTATCGTGGAGGTAACGGTCATGGTAAGCCTTGATCTGCTTGTTCCAAAGAGGATCTCTTTTATATACCTCTGAAATTAGTTGTTCTATGGTTGAATTATCTAAAAGTATTCAAGTAGTAAAACAAGGAACAACTTCAAAGTACAAGCTGCAGAGTTGGAGCACTAAGAACTGTACTGTATGACCAGAAGAGTACATTCGCGCTCTCATTGGCTTAAAAGTACTTCCCTCTCATTAGTTAAAACTATCTGCACTATCATTGGTTGACAGTCAACATCTGATGCCGCGGCCGCACGGAAGGACAACATTCTTGTCTTCCCTACATGCGGTCGCGCCATCGCGCTTTGTACGTGCGCGCGCGCACACACACTGACTGAGGCTGTCCCCATAGAGGGCCGTCGCTTCATTCGCGCTGCGCACGCCATAGCACACGCAACCGCGAGCAGTGGGGACAAGGCCTAAGGGGCTTATTCTTGTAGCTTCAAAGTTTCCCACAGTTTGGCATGTTCAGAAGTAGCGGAATGAAATGTGAAAAAAAATCCTATTCTCGATGGCAAATCGTATTTTCTGAACCGCGGCAATGAAAAGTGACAAACCGCATTGATTAACAGCCAAAACTCTCAAATTGTACCTTGCTATTGAAGGGGAATGACCTGAGGTTGTGCTAACTCCATCCCTAGTCTGACATATGGCTTTTGCTCTCTCAGCCAAACCCATATCTCCGGCTCTGGATATAAGTCGCAATACCAATCTCGCCACCCTTGAGGTGTCATGAGCATTTTTCGAGTTTTTGGAAGCGGTTTGCATAACGAACCTACGAGAATTGCAGTTGTAAAAAAAAATGCGAGTTGGAGACTTTGCTGACAAACCGATTGGTTTGTCAGAGCAAGAATGGAGCCGCTTCTAAAAAAGCATTTTCCACAGGGATTGGACATGTGAGATGGGCTTACAGAATAGTAAAGTATGCCAATCCAATCGGAAAAGGGTTCTTTAGAAGCGTATTGAAACACTTCGGAGCTACCAGAATAGGCCCCTAAGGCTCTATTCTATTTCTGAATAAAATACCTAAATAATATTTTGAACTGTTTGATTAACTAAGCTCCTGAACTCAGGTAACCTCACTTACCTCTATGAAACCATTAGCACTGTGTAAAGGGGCAAACCGTTTGTGCAATGAACTTGATTGATACTGTAGCATTATTCTCCAGGCATCCGCTCAGAGGTCTCCAGTAAGTTTATTCGTATTTCTTGCCAACGTTTATGTCATTAGGACATTCTATCATGATGACGTTTTCTTCCCTCAGAAAAATAAACTTATAATATGATGAATTAGCATAGGAAATATGTTATAATATTTTCAAACAAACCCAGGATGGATCAACTTTCTTTACAGAAATAAATGTGTATATTCTTGTAAAAGCTCATCATGCAGCCACCAACAAAAGAAGTGGGGTTTTAATGTTAACTTTATTTATCAATGGACTTTTAGTTTTAAAGAAAGCATGGTGGGGGTGGGAGGGGGGGATTACAGAAACAAAAAGGGACGAAAGGGGCACATGAAGGATAGGGGGGAGGTAAGATACAGTTGGTTCATATTCAACTTAACGTTCTTAGTTAAACATCTCTAGGACAAAGTATAAAATCTACAATTTTGGTATCGAAAGAAGAAATAGAAAAATGAACTCTGTATTAACGTGTAAAAGTGATTCATGTCTACTACGTGATCATTGTGGATTCTATTACTGAGGCAGGTTCAGGATTCTGCCTGCACCATGGATACCAGGTTGTTGTAAATGTATGCATTATGTCATGTAAAAAAACTGTTCACTTTTCCATATACATCATTTTCCACAATTGATTAAGGATCATTGAAATTTCAAGACTTGGTTGCTTCCATTTGGCCGCAATCAAACATGAGAGATACTGTATGAGTTTTCCTTCAGACCTGGAGTTATCTATTAAGAAATGCTGACCAAGGACCCTGAATGAGGTTCAGACTCAGGGTTCTATTAATGATCACATACAGGTACATTTGTAGCCACAGCTCACTAATTTCCTTACAATTCCACCAGGAGTGACACATACTACCTACTTGGCCACAACCTCTGAAGCATAGAGGGGAAGATGCGGGGTATATTTTATTTAGTCTGTCCCAAGTATGGTAAAATACCACTGAAAAATAAATGTATAGCTTTTCTCCTTTATTAGTGTATTCATGGATACCTTCCTAATGGATTCCCAAATTTCAGACCTCCATTTCAAACCAGTCCGGAAAGAGTAGACTTTTTGAATCTGGGTTTTTTGTTGACCGACATAAAATCCCACATTTTTCCTGTAGATTATCTATCTCCTTGAGTTTAATCCTTAATTATGCAGGAAGCACACATGGCCTTTTGAAGGAATTAGCCCATCCACTGCCTGCACCTATCAGGAATAACACGGGTGGGGCCCATGAAAAGAAGTAGCGGACGGAGGCTAGGCTACACTTAATACATTATCTCCAGGGTACAGTACTGTATGTTGAGGGCGATAAATTAGGGTATAAAAGTTTTGTATCTCCTAAGCTCAGCTGCTGACCCGAAGTGTGGGGGCCGCCATTTTGGTTCTTGCGCATGTGCAGTATAACGCATCGCGCATGCGCAGTGTAAGTTGCGGTGGCCATTTTAGGTGGCTTCCCAGATACAGGACTGCGGGACTACAAGTCCCAGAATCCTCTAGGACGAAGGAGATGTGTTTGGCATGAACAGGGACAACGTGTCAGTCTTTCAATGGGCTGCAAGGGAAAAGGACGTGTCCAGGGAGCCAGTAGCCCCTGGACTAGGCCAGGATTTTCCCCAAAGCCCCAGTTAGGCCCCGATTTCTACTAGGAGTAGGGTTGCAGGGAAGGCCTAGATAGGGACCCTCCTTCTTAGAGATTTCTAACTCAAGTCACCACGCCGTCGAACAGACTCCACGCGGCGACCTGTGGTCTACAGACGGGTCCACACGGGACCACCACCTGTAAGGCGTGAAGGAAATTTTTTCAGACCGGCATCGTGGGACCATCGATGCAGCTCTGCTAACAGAGGATTCCTATAATTCCCGGGTCGTAGCCAGGAAGGTACCCACCGTGCACCACAACACCTCAGGGAAGGTAACGCTACCTTCACACACTTTGGGGTGGGACCGTTCTATGGACACCGGGTGTTTCGGTGCCTAGGGCACCCTCAGTACTTTGGGGGGGGGTTTACCGGGGTGTTGGGTATTATAGTGGGTGTATCTTGGAAGTTACTATTGTTATTGCTATTGTTATTATGTGTGTGTGTCAATAAACCATTGTTATATACCTGTGTGTATTATTCATCACGGTATTGGTTCCTGTGAGCGGTTATCCTGCCAACGCTGGGATCCCTCTAAGGTGGAGGCGCTGTACTGAGAGGAGAGAGAGCTCACCCCATGCTACCAGTGGCGGAGGCTTAGGCCTCTTGTGAACAACAGGTATATAAGCCCGCGTAGTTCCTTTAGTCATAGGGAAAGGGGGCTACTTTAGCATTTTTATTTTTGAATCATATTGGCATCTGGATCTTGGCAGCTTTGCTGTTTTCCTGTTGCTTGCGTCCCAAGCAGCAGAAATAACGAACAATTGATAAACATGATCTTAATGGTGAGTTTCTCTTGGCTAGAGTAAGCCTCCACGTTCTTTGCACTTTTTTCTTTCAAGAGTCAATGCTTATTTTTTCCCCCCTACTAATTAGAAAAAGAATCTATGACTCACTTATTGGATTCAAAATCCGAGTGCCATCAGAAAGCTTTTATTAGGTGTAGGCGTTTTCTTCCCAGGATAATATCTGATACTTTATTTTACTGACTAATGTATTCCATATTTTTCAGCACTTAGTCGCTCAGTGCGAGGCACATGCTTTTCACCGTCATCTGTTTTTCTACTTCAAACACTGTAACAAACAGTTTTTGGGGCTGGTCACACACAAAACAATGAACCATTTACAATTTGATATTTTTTTCCCCTCTATATATAGCTATTATACTGATCTAATCCGTAGATCTAATACATAGATCTGCTGAATTCCAAATTATAAACAGTGACCAGATGTGAAAGCAGCAGGTAGTGTTTTAGGGAAACCACAGTCCTCTTAAAAATGAAGATACTGTACTGCAGCCTGACGCACAGTATCAAAGCATACGTCCAAAAGTTCCCACTGATGAAACTAAAAACCGTCATACTAGGCTGAAAAATATTCTATTTATATTTTTTAGTCAACGTTTCAATAATATGTATAATTTTCAGGAAAGGTGTTTTTTTTTTTTTATTAATCTTATAAGAACTATCTGTATTTGTGACTTTTTTTTAACCAGATTTTAAATATACTTTTCCTTAAATCTATTTTCCCACTTATTAAGATTGGTGTAGTCTATGGCAGCGGCGCGCAAACTGGGGGGCGGGAGATTTTGCTGGGGGGGGGGGGGGGCGCAGGCTGTTACAGGGGCCCCGCGCTCTTCCCCACGACATTTAAATGAAATGCCGGGGGAGGCGTGAGGCCTCTGTAACTAACTTACCTGCTGCCAGCCGGGTCTTCAGCAACGCGTCGCCATGGCAACGACGCCGCAGGGTCATGGCATGACTTCACATGACCCCCGCATTCCGGAAAGGAAGGTTGGGGGGGAGCGCGAACATCGGGGGGAGTAGGCAGGGGGGGGGGCGCAGTGCAAATAGTTTGCGCAGCCCTAGTCTCCGATCGGCTGCCTGGGCTGTTTTCGGATAAAAATCCCCTGTGAAATCTATGGGGATATTCATTCGAAACAGCTCAAATGACTGATTCGGCAGATATAGAATAACCTCCTATGGCTTCTATTCCATAAGTTCTGAAGCTGCTTCTGTATGCTGCATTTAAATGAGGGTGTAGGGTAAAATGCAGTGGATGGGCAAATGAAAACTACGAAGCACAGAAGAATGGATGGAAACGGTCGAAAAATGGGAAAGAAAAAAATGATGGAAAGAGGGAGAGAAATAGGCAAATGAAAGAGGACGGAGAAGGAATGATGGATGGTGCAGGAGGAGGAAAATAACCAAAATATGAAGGTGAGAGGAGGGAAGCTGGACCCAAAATTAATTGGCGTTTGTGTCAGACTAACCTGGAAAGAATAATAGCCACAACGTTGTACAGTATAGTGTTTTCCTGAGAATATACTGTAGCTCCATAATTGCAGTTGGAAAAGATCCATATGAATAGGCAAACCTCTCCAATTATTATAAAACTATACAAAAGGCCAAACAGCAAACTGTATATGAGTTAAAGAAATTATAGTGACAACTGCGCTCCAGTGCTAGATCATAATAAAATTGTTGAAATGGAATCAGACTAGTAAGAAATAAACATCTCTGTGGGGCCAAATGATCCCTGAAGTTGGGGTGAATGATGAAACCCCTGTGACTCCTCAATAGGGATGGTCCCCCTCCAAACAGAATGAAAAATACTCACATGCCGCACTGTTCCATGTTCCTGCAGGATGTGCAGCCGAGTGATAGCAGTCAACTGTAGAAAAAGAGAACTGCGCACAATCCAATGAAGTGGGTCCCAGGGTTAAGGACTTAAGGACTGAACCCTGGGACCCACTTCATTGGATTGTGCGCCAGTTCTCTTTTTCTACTGTATATGAGTTAAAAACATCACTTCATGTTAGGAAACCAGTGGTAGAAGCAGTGGCGCAGCTAGACATGCGCAGGCCCCCGGACCAAAACAATTCAGGGCCCCATTAATATTAATACTGACTGCAGTTTTTTTTTCCCCCTCCCCATCCTCTCCCTGATCCTCTCCCTCATCATCCTTCCACATCTCTCCCCATCCCTCCTCATAATAATACCTTCTCATCAGGGCTCGAGAAATTATTTTAAAAAATCGACTCACCCGAAAAAACAGGCACTCACCCCACCCTCCCCCCCACTCTCCCCTCACTTTACCTGCAGGCGCGTCTTACTGGCAGCGGGGTGCGGCGGCATAGTGAGGCATCTCCCGGTATTCTCCTGCATCTCCCCCTGCAACGCCCATGTTTCCCCCTCCAACTCCTGTGAACATGGCAATGTGACGCCACGTAACATCTTGACGTCACGTAGCGTCCCGTTGTTATGGCAATGAAGCGACATTTGATGCCGCGCAGCCATGTTCACGGGAGATGGAGAGGGAGGCACAGGAGTTGCAGGGTGGAGATGCAGGAGACGCCGCACCACCCGCCGCACTCCGCCCGTAAAACGCGCCTGCGGGTAAAATGCACTCACCCCAGGCAAGTGGGCGAGTGCATTTGTAGAGCCCTGCTCATCATCATCTTTCTCCCTCCTCCTCATCAACATCTCTTGCCTCATCCTCATTATCTCTCCCTCTCATCCTCTTCATCATCTCCCCCTCCTCCTCATCTCTCCCCCTCCTCGTCATCATCATCTCTCAACCTCCCATCATCATCTCTCAACCTCCCATCATCATCTCTCCCCTCCTCATCATCATCTCTCCCCCTCCTCATCTCTCCCTCTCCTACTCATCATCATCTCTCCCCCTCATCATCATCACCTTCATCAGCTCTCCCCCTCATCACCATCACCAGCTCCCCCCTCATCATCATCAACACCAGCTGTACCCCTCATCATCATCATCACCATCTCTCCCTCTCATCATCATTAGCTCTCCCACTCATCATCATCACCATCATCACCTCTCCCCTCATCATCAGCTCTCCTCCTCATCATCATCACCATCATCAGCTCTTTCTCTCATCCTCATCACGATCACCAGCTCACCCATTATCATTATCCCCTCTCCTCCTCATCATCACCTCTCCCCTTCATCATCACCTCTCCCCTCATCATCACCATCATCATCTCTCCCATTCATCCTCATCATCTCTCCCCTCATCCTCCTCATCATCTCTCCCCCTCATCCTCCTCATCATCTCTCCCCTCCTCTTCCCTCCCCCTCCTCCTCATCATCATCATCTCACCCCTCTCCATCATCATCTCTCCCCCTCTCATCATCATCTCTCCACATCCCCATCATCCTCTCACCCACTCCTCCTCAGCCTCCTCCTCATTATCTCTCCCCCTCCTCATCCTCATCTCTCCCCCTCCTCATCATCTCTCCCCCTCCTCCTCCTCATCATCATGTCTCCCCCTCCTCATTTCTCTCATCCTCATTATCTCTCCCCTCCTCCTCCTCTTCATCATCTCTCCCCCTCCTCGTCTTCATAATCATCATCATGTCTCCCCCTCCCCCTCGATCTCCCTCCTCCTCATCATCATCTCTCCCCCTCCTCATCCTCATTATCTCTCCCCGTCCTCCCCCTCCTCATCTCTCCCCCTCATCCTCATCCTCCTTATTATCTCTCCCCCTCCTCCTCATCATCTCTCACCCTTCTCCTCATCTCTCCCCTCCTCATCCCTCTCCATCCTCCTCCTCCTCATTCTCCTCCTCATTATCTCTCCTCCTCCTCATCTCTCCCCCTCCTCTCCTCATCTTCCCCCACTCTCCTCTTCATCATCATCAGCTCTCCCCCTCATCCCCTCCATCAGCTCTCCCCCTCATCATCGTCACCAGCTGTACCCCCATCATCATTATCACCATCTCTCCCCCTCATCATCATCTTCAGCTCCCCCCTCATCATCATCACCATCATCAGCAGCAGCTCTCCTCATCACCTCTTCTCCTCAGCATCACCTCTCCCCCTCATCAACATCACTATCATCAGCTTTTCCCCTCATCATCATCAGCTCTCTCCTCCTCTATGCCTACTTGTGGGTGGTAATAGAGACAGGCAGCGGGAGATGGTATACGGTGGCGGCAGGCCCCTGGCGTTAAACAGAGGATAAGCCGGGAGAGGAATTAGCATTTGCTACAGAGGCAGAGCAGGACAGCCGGGGAGGAGCGCGCTCTACCGGTCTGACCCGGAAATCTTTCTTACTTCCGGTGTCTGCTGCTAGAGCGCGCTCCTCCCCGGCCGTCCTTCTCTGCCTCTGTAGAAACTGCTGATTCCTCTGCCGTCTTATCCTCTGTTTAATGCCGGGGGCTTCCGCCGCCGCAAACCATCACCCCCCGCCTGTCTCTATCTTAAGAGAGAGATGGGCCAACAACAGGGGGGGGGGGAGAGCGGGCCCCACAACAGTGTGGGCCCCTGGGCTTTGACCAGGCTGCCCGGGCTATGGCCACGCCCCTGGGTAGAAGTATAAAGTTACCCGGGGACATGGAATATCATTCCATATTTGCTTACAAAACCTAGACCTTCAGAATGTAAATAATGGCTTCCCTCTTTTTGTCCTCATAGCTTCCAGTAGTTTTGGGTATGATTTTGTTTTCACTGTATTATACAACTGATAATCAATACACATCCACATTACATGAAAAAGCTTAATCTTTGTTCACCACCAAACAGCCAGGAGGTTATAACATAATAGTATGCACCCTAATAACCCTGACACAACTTTGAAGGTCATTGTGAGTTCTGGCTGGCCCTGATGGTCTGGTTTCTGTTGAAAGTATTAAATGAAATACATGAAGAGGGAGTTTACAAAGAAAAGTAAGGGTCTGTAGCTTTGATTATTGGTGGATCCAACTGTTTTAGAGGGGGGAAGGGGGGCTTGTTTTCAAAGTTGGTGATTACTTCAGATATTTTGTCATTATCACCCAGAGTTTTATTAACTAATTAATTTGCAAACTCATTTGTAGATGCCCTTAGTATGATATGTACTGTAAATGGGATATTTGTTTGTTTTTTCCTTAAAGTTAGTCTGGCTCCGCATCCAATGATACTGTAGGTTTAGCAATCCCGGTTCAAAGGGTTTCGCATTCCAAACAAAAAATAAAAGGGTGTTTTTTTTATTTCTATTGGTGTTTTTGATTTGTGCCCTGACAAGTATGGTTTAATTATTAATGTATATTTAAAAGGGGGCAATATAATCCATAGAGCAGCGCCAACGGGTACGCATGTTATCAACTTACAATTAGAATAACTCAACTAAGAAATGTAACAGCCAGTTACCATATACTGATTCAAATTATGAAGAGGTCTTCACTATTTTTAGTACCAGTATTTTTTATTAGGTTATTATTATTATTATTATTATTATTATTATTATTATTATGCATTTGTTTGCAAGGTGCCGACATATTTAGTAGCACAGTAGAATGGGTGCATAAGGTTGCCAACTACAAACCGAGGCTTTTCCAGTAGGGTACATTGAGTCACAGGTTACAAGGATATGCAAAAAGTAACAGAGCACTACTGACAGCATCCAAAATGTGAAACAATGATCATGAGAAGGAAAGTGCGTTTTCCATAAAAATGTATTTAATGGTCATAGGGCAAAAAAATAGCAATCACATTAAGTCACACACTGCTCTACGTGTTCATGCTCAGTAATAAACTGACGTAAGTTAAAGACTATTCACATGTGGGTCACAATGTAAGCAGAACAACATCGCTTTCAGTGGTACCTGCAACACATTGTACTGCAAGACCCAATGACATTGACGGCGTTAACTAAGAATCCCAACTGTCTCAAACTTATAGGGCATTCCCTTCTCTGCCAAATGGACCTAAAATGCACGGATTTACAATCTATTACAGTCCCCTGTGGCAGCCAAAGGTTAAATTAATAGTGACAGCAAACTGTTCAGAATTTGAGAGCAACTAGCCCTTTTATGGGTTTATTTGAATTTAGTAGCAGTAACTATAGACTAAGCTGCACAAAGAGAAAGTGGAGGAGAGCTGGGGCTGAGACCGTTATATCTATTGGCAGGAGAACATCTTTCTTCCACCACCATCAGCAACCTCTTTATCTTGTATCTATCAGCTGCCGCAGAGCATGTACTGGTGCACAGAAGTGCAAAGAGTTGACCGTCCGTGGCACACTGCTCTGCAAGGGGTAATGGTCCATCGGGATGTAACGCAGCAGGGGTCCCTGCTTCTGAATGTGACTCCCGCTGTGTGAATCCTACCGGGCTGCATCAGTCAGACACGCAGTGAGGACAGAATCAGTCACTCTCCCTGCGCGCCTCTAACAGATGATCGCGCAGCTTTTATTTTAATAACACGGTATTGAAGCAGAGGGTCTCCGGAGCTGAATTTCATTAAGTTCAGCCCCGCGGACCCCCTGCTTCCCGAGTTACAGGCCCCGGTGTGGGGTGCCAGGATCTCTCTGCATGGTTTAAATGTCCCGGTCACGTGACAAGGACATTTAAACATGGCGGAGATACCGGCACCCCATACTGGGGCCTGTAACTCGGGAAGAAGGGGGTCTCTGAGGCTGAAATTAATGACATTCAGCTTTGATTAATGAAATTAATGTGGTTAAGCCCTGGAGACCCCTGCTTCGACACTATGTTATTAACATAAAATAAAAGCCGCACGATCGCATGTTAGAGGCGCGCAGGGCGAGTGACAGATTTTGTCTATTCTTACTGCGTGTCTCTTACAGACTGATGCATACCGATAGGATCCACACAGTGGGAGTCCCATTCAGAAGCAGGGACATCCCCTGTGTTAATCCTGATCGCCCATTAGTCTCCTTACTGGCACTCCGCGAGCGCACAGGATTAAAAAACATGCCCATAGCGAATTCCGTGAGGGCAGCGCGACCAAGCATGTGGCTGCATCTGTATAGAGTTGACTTAATAATAATAATAATAGACATTTTGCAGGCACAGGTCCTTGCCCCGTAGAGCTTGCAATCTATGTGTTTGGTGCCTGAGGCAACAGGGAGATAAAGTGACTTGCCCAAGGTGACAAGGAGCCGACACCGGGAATTGAACCAGGCTCCCCTGCTTCAAACTCAGTGCCAGTCAGTGTCTTTACTCACTGAGCCACTCGATTATCTGCAAGTCCAGAGCATCCAGCAGATAAAACTGGGCATGGTTTAGTGTGTGACAAGGTAATTTCTCTCTACAATACCATCATGATAGGCAAACACTGATTTTCGTGATGGTATGTTTAATTTCAAAATTCCATTCAACTGAAATACCATCATTTGAGTATCTCGGCAACATATAGTATGTTAACATAAACTATTCTTGATAAGTTAATATGCATGTGCACTTCATAAAAGGAAACAAGATTTTCCTGCCAGTGATTGAAGTATTTGAACCGGAGATGCTGGATTAAGCTCTAAGAGGGGAGGCAGTGCAGTGCACTTTGCTGGTGCTTCCGTTTTCAGCCTGTGCTGAAACTGAAGATGTGATTGTGTGTCAGAGATTTTCACCTTTTATTGCTAGCTTTCCCCTTCTCTCTGACTTTTTCACCGCTACCTTCCTGGAAAGTGAAGTCAGGGTGTTGGAATGTCCGAAAAGGAAAGAAAGAAATATGAAGAATCAAGCGAACATTCCTAGGAATGGCCAACTGTCACAAATCAAGATGTTTTAATGAGAAAGATGTGTTCAAGATTATTCGAAGAAAACAGTTGTATTTAAGAATGCGAGCACAGTATTTTCCTAGTCCGTATACTGCTTACTGATTCTAGCAACTGTTCTGTTCACAATGAACAGCAATTTAGTTTATTGAAAATAAAAATTTTAAGTAGCGTTGAGAATATTCACACAGCGCTATACATGTACTTTTTGAAAGCATAAGGAGTCCCTATTTAAACATTTAGTCACGAAATGGTGTTGGAGTGTTTCCATGGTCGCCTGTGTCCTATGGTTTTCATAAGTATTTCTAATACAACAATATTTTCATAATTATCCTGATTTGGATCAGATTTTTCCTTTTGTTCCTCCTGCTCTATGCTGATTTGTTTCTTGTATATATGCTGTAAAGATTTTTCGACTGCACGCCTAGCTTCCTCCTCCCTCTGGAGTCCTGAGAATTAGTGGGCGGCTTCTACTTTTGTGTAGTGAAGATACGGCTAGAAGTGATCCAAAAAGGTTCAGGTGGTCAAGAATGCTATGTTTCAAGAAGGAACCGCATACCTTTCTGGTAAGCGCTATTACAAAGTTGATAGATAGATTGGATAGATTGGATAGATTGGATAGATTGGATAGATTGGATAGATTGGATAGATTGGATAGATTGGATAGATTGGATAGATTGGATAGATTGGATAGATTGGATAGATTGGATAGATTGGATAGATTGGATAGATTGGATAGATTGGATAGATTAGATAGATTAGATAGATTAGATAGATTAGATAGATCGATAGATCGATAGATCGATAGATCGATAGCTAGATAGATAGATAGATAGATAGATAGATAGATAGATAGATAGATAGAAAAATGCATGTGTGCTGATAAACTTTAATCTAATATTGGTAACTGAGGCACAGAGAAGGCTTTCCAAAAGTTACAAGAGGAGATAAAAGTGAGCTGTAAGTTGTCTTCCAGGTATCATACCCGAATGGGACACAATACAGCTGCAACTGCGGTTGTAGACTGCTTGCCTTGTGAATTCTGCACTTAAACCCATCCCACGCTGTGAGATTCCTGGAGCACACTGGGAGATTCCTCACGCTGTGTGAATCCTACCAGGCAGCAAGTCCCATTCAAACGCAGGTACCCCCGCTGTGTTAATCCGATGGGCCATTACAGCCTGCTGTGGTCCATATCATGAGACCAACCATATACACGCTCTCCCTCTTAAATTAGGGATAGGCAGTCATAATCCAGACGTAATTCTTGAGTAATTCTATAACAATTATAGCTCCCTTTATGATGGGGGAAAAGTAAGACATACGCCCAAGACAGCAAGAGCTCGGGAGCCTTTCTGGCAGAATGTGACCATCTGCACATAACCTCTGTACAGTTGACCAATCTACAAATAAATTCACACATGAAGAGGTTGAGGAGGCTATAAAATCCATCAAGCCATCTAAGGCTTCAGGGCCAGATGGATTTACAGGCATGTATTACAAGACATTTGCAAATATACTGATCCCACATATATCTATACTGATCTATCCACATCCCTATGGTTAAAATCTTTAACAATTTTTTAGAGCATAGAGATATCCCTACAGAAATGCTCAAAATGACGATAATATTCATACACAAAATGGGAAAAGATCCTCTAGATTGGAAAAATGATCGACCCATTTCCTTAATAAACCAAGACATTAAGATTCTAGCAAAGGTGTTGGCAACAAGGCTGAATGTAGTATTGGCGGGCCTTATCCACACTGATCTGGTGGGGTTTATTCCCAACAGATAGGTGTTACGGACGTGCTTGCCAGAAACCAGGACCGGACCGCAGGGCTGAAGTGGGGATATGGAAACACCGCCCTGGAGCCACAAAGTCGGGTCCAGATTTGCGGATTCCATAGCCGTGGGTAGACGGGTCGGGGTTGGAGAAAGCAGCATAATCAATATGCAGGCTGAGGTCAAGGCAGGCGGCACAAGAGCAATCGTTGGGATCACAGGCTGGGGTCGGCACCAGGGAAGGCTTGAGCATAGGGGCTTCAGCACAGTGAAGGCCTCTGGAAAGAGAAGACTTCAGCCAGGGAAGGACTCAGGAAATAGAAGGCTTCAGCACAGGGGATTCAGCGTAGGGAAGGCCTCAGAAACAGAGAAGGCTTCAGCACAGGGGCTTCAACACAGAGAAGGCCTCAGGAAAAGAGAAGGCTTCAGCGCAGGGGCTTCAGCACAGGGAAGGCCTCTGGAAGCAGGATATGCCTCTGGAAACAGGATAGGCCTCTGGAAGCGGGTTAGGCCTCTGGAAGCGGGATAGGCCGCATGAAGCAGGATAGGCCAGGCAAAGCAGAGGTGCTGTGACAAGCACAGATTACAATGAATATGCTCAGCCCCTTCCTGGTGGAAGAGGCTGACCCTAAATTGCATGGAGAACCAATAGGTGCAGGGCTGCACAGAAGGCAACAACAAGCAAACTGCAATGTAAGTTCAGGATCAGCTGTTGCCAATCACTTAGTTCAGGGAGAGTTTCCAGGAACCTCTACAGTTATGTAAGGGTGAGTTCCAGCCAAACCCTGGACCGGAACCCTTAAAACAGGCTCCAGACAACATCCGAAGAGTAGTAGACCTGATACAGTTAGCCAATAACACTAAGACCTACTCAATGTCATTGGATGTAGAAAAAGCATTTGACAGGGTTAATTGGCCCTATCCATTCAGAACCCTCAGAACCTTGGTGATCACAGGGAACTTCCTTAGCTGGATAAAAATACAGTTCACCAATGGCCTTCATTAGAAGTTCAGAGATGTGCTCTGCAGCTCTATAGATTAAAAACAGTATGAGACAGGGATGCACCTTTTCCCAACTGCTGTTTGCCCTCTCACTAGAACCCCTGGACAGTAGGATTCGGGGAGATACAAACATCTCAGGACTAAAAATAGGAACTGAGGAATATAAAATAAGTAAATTCACAAACTATGTGATAGTCACACTAACCAAGCCATTGACCACGCTACCCAATCTGTACAACATCCTCGATAAATTCGAGATGCTATCAGAATTCAGAGTCAATAGTAGCAAATCACAAGCCCTAAACATTAATCGTCTCCCAGAAGTAGTTAAACTTGCAAGCATTCATTTCAGCTTCAAATGTTAGAAGAAAAGTCAAACCCGCAGGTACAAGAGACAGAAGCTCCTATCAACTAGCACTCAAACCCTAGTGATGTATATGATATGATAAGTAATTTAAAACATAACTTTATTCAATATTGTAAAATAATAGTGCCCAAAAACAAACAAATAGATCTCCGCGTGATACACAAATACTGATTGTAGGCTAAGATACACACACTATAGCTACAAAGTAAGTTAGTAGATAAGGGCCATAAAGGTCCACAATGGTCATGAACCGTTGTTAGTATACCCATGCCATATGTAGGTGATAATTCCCTTAGGAAATAAATAATCACTTGTAATGACCTGGAACTGCCCGTAACTGGGTGTCGGCAAGCTTGATGTAGCTTAGGTTGATATAATAGGCCTAGTTTCTCAGAATGCCTATAAAAGAACAGTTATTTCATATGGAGGTGTTGAGTACACTTCAGGACAGTTTAGGCACTGACACAGTTGGAGAGAACTAACTGTGACAGCACACGGGTACTTCAGTATTATATGTAGTGGATACTAAAAGCATCGTGGACAGAAGTGGTCCAGAAATAAACAATGTGATCAATGAGAATAGTTGATATGATCATCATTGTGACGAATGCACTCACAGTACTTCATGTCTCTTATGTACTTATGTGAGACAAGCTACTTCATGTAACGTGGATCAATTAATTGAATTGATAACGAGTGGCTAATTGCGTAAGATCAGTACCTGGTGAAATAAAAATGAATGCTTTAACCTTCGAGGCAAACAGTACAGCTGTGTAGAATAGTCAGTGGAGGCAGTATACTGTTCTTGAACAAACAGAACACAAAGTCACAGCATGTGCCCAGGTTACTGTGCAGTATTGCACTCAGTGTTGGTGGTCAAAATTAGAATGGTTAAAGCATACCATTGGAGTAGCTGCTATATGTACTCATATATCTAGCTCTGGCTAGCATGTTTACAGAGCGCTGAAGGTGCCAGCATATATTCTGTGATTGGTGCACATAAATGTGCTTGTATTATGGTAATAAGTGTACAGTCTGTGTATGGCAGTATAAGCAGGGGCTTCTGACCACTGCTTTGTGTATATATTTAACCCACTCTGAGTAGCCTGCCTGGTCTTAATGATAACCAGGACAGCCAACACTCTGCTAGAGGTCCCCTTGGAAGCAGGAGAGCAATGAATTAACTCCAGTCGTGGTCCATGATTGTCAGTGAACTGACTCTGTTAGCAATCACTGTTCAGATAAGTGCCTATGAGGTTTTAAAAAATCCTTTCCGGGTTTCAGGTTCCGGTTCGGGATTTTGCTCTTGCTTGCCCTCTGTGACCGAATCATCCATCTTTGTCTCTGACAACATCCTTTAAAAGGACAGCCCTCTGAGCAGGAAGTTGCCGAGCAAAGTTCCAGTTCATGCTGATTTCATGCAACGCGCTTATTTCTATTGTCTTCCACGTTACCAGACCCAGCTCATGTACCTCGACTCTCCTTGTCTTCAGCTCTCCCCGACCACTGCACGTACCTTGACTATCCTTGTCTTCAGCCTGCCTCGACCTCTGCATCCACACCGACTTTGCAACTCTGCTGCCAGCCCTGAACTTCGGGCTACGACACACTACTCTCTCAGGACTCTGTCCCTCATCTCAGGTCGGTTCTTTCACTTCCTACCTCAGCCCTGCGGGTCCACGTCCTGCTTGAGATGAGCATCGTTATAGTGCTGCGGTCTGAGTTAAGTCCCCGTAATGCACAGCGGGACAAACAGTGCATCCACGGGAAGGTCTTAAGATATAAACGGTATCGATCGGACTGGAGACTGATAGATGCCAATAATACTGAAAAATATAGTTAGTAATACAGAGTAAAAGATTCCGCAACAGGAAATGATCTCTTAGCTCGACTAGCTAGTCGACGTATGTGATGTCCTACAACGGCGTCATGCACATACGTCGACTAGTTAGTTCGATCAATACTGTTTATATCTTAAGACTTCCCCGTGAATGGACCGCGTGGACTGTAACACTTATCTGAACTGTCAGAGTCAGTTCACTGACAATCAGGGATCCGACTCGAGTTATATTCATTGTTCTCCCGCTTCCAAGGGGACCTCTAGCAGAGTGTTGGCGGCCCTGGTTATCATTAGGACCAGGCAGATTACTCAAAACGGGTTACATATATACTATACATAGAGCAGTGGTCAGAAGCCACTGCTTATACTGCCATACACAGATTGTACACATTACCATATTACAAGCACATTTCTGTGCACCCATCACAGAATATATGCTGGCACCTTCAGCGCTCTGTAAACATGCTAGCCAGAGCTAGATATATGAGTACATATAGCAGCTACTCCAATGGTATGCTTTAACCATTCTAATTTTGACCACCAACACTGAGTGCAATACTGCACAGTAACCTGGGCACATGCTGTGACTTTGTGTTCTGTTTGTTCAAGAACAGTATACTGCCTCCTCTGACTATTCTACACAGCTGTACTGTTTGCCTCGAAGGTTAAAGCATTCATTTTTATTTCACCAGGTACTGATCTTACGCAATTAGCCACTCGTTATCAATTCAATTAATTGATCCACGTTACATGAAGTAGCTTGTCTCACATAAGTACATAAGAGACATGAAGTACTGTGAGTGCATTCGTCACAATGATGATCATATCAACTATTCTCATTGATCACATTGTTTATTTCTGGACCACTTCTGTCCACGTTGCTTTTAGTATCCATTACATATAATACTGAAGTACCCGTGTGCTGTCACAGTGAGTTCTCTCCAACTGTGTCAGTGCATAAACTGTCCTGAAGTGTACTCAACACCTCCATATGAACTAACTGTTCTTTAATAGGCATTCTAAGAAACTAGGCCTATTTTATCAACCTAAGCTACATCTAGCTTGCCGACACCCAGTTACAGGCCGTTCTAGCTCATTACAAGTGATTATTTATTTCCTAAGGGAATTATCACCTACATATGGCACAGGTATACTAATAACGGTTCATGACCATTGTGGACCTTTGGGCCCTTATCTACTAACTTACTTTGTAGCTAGAGTGTATCTACATGAGGCTGAGTCCACGCTGCTGCAGAGCTCGCTCATGCTTGGAGAGCGGTGATGTCACCAGCTCTCCAAGCATGAGCGATCGCTGTCCTGCAACATTTTTAGAGCAGGAGCGGGGGCGTGGCTATTACGGGAGGGGGGTGTCATTGGCTGTATTGGGGCTGTCTGTGTTTCTGTGTATGTCTGTCTCTCGCTCTCTCCCCCCCCTTTCTCTCCCTTCTCCCCCCTCTCTCTCTCCCTTCTCCCCCCTCTCTCTCTCCCTTCTCCCCTTTCTCTCTCTCCTTTCTCCCCCCTCTCTCTCTCTCCCTTCTCCCACCTCTCTCTCTCTCCCTTCTCCCACCTCTCTCTCTTCTCCCCCCTCTCTACCTTCTCCCCCATCTCTCCCTTATCCCCCCCTCTCTACCTTCTCCCCATCTCTCCCTTCTCCCCCTCTCTCCCTTCTCCCCCCTCTCTCTCCCTTCTCCCCCCTCTCTCCCTTCTCCCCCTCTCTCTCTCCCATCTTCCCCCACCAGACCACTCCGTTTGCCCCCCACCACCGCAGCAGCAGCCCATTTCCCCCCCCCCACCCGAGAAGCAGTCCGTTTGCCACCCCTCCCACCACCAGCCCATTTGCCCCCCACCCCAGCAGTAGTCCGTTTGCCCCCCCACCCCAGCAGCAGCCGTTTGCCCCCCCACCCCAGCAGCAGCCCGTTTGCACCCCCCCACCACCCCAGCAGCAGTCATTTGCCCCCCTCCACCACCCAAGCAGCAGCCCATTTGCCCCCCTCCACCACCCCAGCAGCAGCCCGTTTGCCCCCACCACCACCCCAGCAGCAGCCCATTTGCCCCCCACCCCAGCAGTAGTCCGTTTGCCCCCCCACCCCAGCAGCAGCCTGTTTGCCCCCCCCCCCCACCCCAGCAGCAACCCGTTTGCCCCCCCCCCCATACCCCAGCAGCAGCCCGTTTGCACACCCCCACGACCCCAGCAGCAGCCCGTTTGCCCCCCACCCCCACCCCAGCAGTAGTCTGTTTGCCCCCCCACCCCAGCAGCAGCCCATTTGCCCCCTGTAACAGGGGAGTTATCCCTGTTCAGGAAATGTGCCTCTAATCCAGCAGTGTGGTGGTTAACTGCTGGTAGTCAATTATCCAATACCACCTGCCTGATTAGCTTCTTAGAAAAGCCTGTCTTTTGAGACAGGAAAGGAAATTGTTCCTGAGTCTCACAACTTGTGAGTCTGAACATGGGGACAGATGTCTTGAACCTGCCAGAAGAATAGCAGAGCTGCTTGCAAGACAGAGGGGAAAACACCTCTAAACCTGAGTGCTGACAAACCTGAGGAAAAAGGCAGCAACCCAGGAACAGAGAAGACTTTCCCTCCAACCACTACAAACAGATAAGACTTTCCTTTTATAAGACTTTTGGTATACCTGCTAGATCAAGATATATGTTTGGGGCTGGGAGACATGCTTATCTAAAGGGAGTTGTGGACCATAGGTTTCACTAGAAATACTCCCAACTGTATAGAAGCTTTGTTTGACCCTTTATTTGGATGGTTTTCTGATGTTAAGGAAACAGGCGCAATAAAAGCCTTATTTAATTTCACCATAACCAGTCTCCCTTGCATACCTCTGTGCGCGTTCCTCCTACACCCTCCTACCCCAGCAGCAGCCCGTTTGCCCCCCCCCACCACCTCAGCAGCAGCCCGTTTGCCCCCCCCCCACCATCTCAGCAGCAGCCTGTTTGCCCCCCTCCAACCACCCCAGCAGCAGCCCGTTTGCCCCCCCAAACAGCAGTTGTCCATTTCCCCCCACCCCCACCCCAGCAGTAGTCTGTTTGCCCCCCCCCCCTTCCACTTCTTTCTGCTCCCTCTCGGCTAAAAAATTCATGTTGTGTGTGTGTGTGACAGGAGTAGAACACGCCCTCTCTCTTACCATTGATCAGAGCAGGGTCATGTGACCCTGCTTTCAGCATGAAAGTATCTCTCCCTTGTCTCCCCAAGCACAACGCTTGGGAGAGCATGTGTGCACATGCATGAGCGCGCGAACAAAGTGGGATAGGGGATGTGCTGACCAGAAGGTAAACGTGTCAAGCGCATAGCGAGCTCAGCACCAGCGGGGACTCAGCCTTAGCCTACAATCAGTATTTGTGTATCACGTGGAGATATATTTGTTTGTTCTTGTCCACTATTATTTTACAATATTGAATAAAGTTATGTTTTAACTTATCACATACATCACTAGGGTTTAAGTGCTAGTTGATAGGAGCTTCTGTCTCTACCCGCTCCTAGACTGTAGTAAGAGCAGCTAACACCCTCCATACTCTGTCGGCCACAAGATGCTGCATAGCAGACCTGTAAAAAAAACCTGCCCCAGGTCTTCAGAGGGCAAAGAGAGAATATGGCAAACTCATTGCTATGAAAAAATGACAGCGATTCTTAATGGTACCGTAGAGAGGTACTTGTCAGTCTGGGAACCCTGGGTGAACGTGATGAAAGGAACAGGGATTGACGTGAAACTCTGCACTATAAAGAAGCTCTATATGTAAGGAATCCACTACTGGCTTTGATTCTAGCCTTGCAGACCTCTGCAGTTACATAGGCTTCCTCTGGCAATCAATGGCACATGTGCTGCCTCTCATTGCAGCTTCTGCCCTGTGCTCCATCATTGGAGGATTACTCACACACCCTCCTCCTGTGATTGGATTTCCACCCTTTATATTCTGGGCGTTGGCACTGAACCAGTGCCGAACATAACTCCTACCTTGGACGTTACCGTCTCTGCCACAAACCGTCCAGGCCTCTCTCCTAGGGCCTCATGCAGTAAGGGCCGATAAGGCTTTTTTGGCATTTTTTCGGCATTTTTTCGGCATTTTTTGCCTTCCCGATTCAGTAAGCGCCGATAAGTGGGAATTATCGGCAACTTTTCTTCCCGATAAAAACTTATCGGCATCCGGCTGCCGATAAGCCACTTATCGGCACTTTTTGAACTCGGTGGAATTCAGGTAGCCCCGATCAGCTCTTCGGTGCTGATCGGCACTCCAGATTGGAGAGTTTATCGGGAATCCAGCCCGCCAACTAAAGTTGGCAACTTGGTGGAGGAGAAGCATCAGCAAGGGCGACACTTAGAAAAAATCAGGCATTTTTCCTGCCTGTGACTGATGCCGGGGGGGTCCGGAGCTGAAACCCGCACCGGAGCCCCCCAGCATGCATACGAGGCAGGAAAAATGCATGTACAGCCCACGTCATTACCTTAGTGGCTAACCGCCACCGTGCCAGCTTTATTGTGGGTAGCGGGGGTGGGTGAAGGGGGTATTTGGCCCTTGTTGTTTGTTTAGGGCTTGCGGGGGGGTTGCGGGTGCACTTAACCCCTTCACGACCGTAGCAGTTAATACCGCTACGGTCATGAAGGGGTTAAGCCCTCCCGCTACCCACCCGCAAGCCCTAAACAACCACCGTTGGGGCTAATACCCCCTTCACCCACCCCCACTACCCACAATAAAAAATAATCACACACAGCAGCCCCACACTAAATAAATAAATAAATAAATCTAAATAAATAAATATATATATATATATATATATATATATATATATATATATAAAACAACAACAACCCCTATATCCTCTAACATACACATATTTGCACATCAATGATACTATAGGCCGGTGGGGGCCCTCGGGTGTTACCCGCAGGCCTGCAGTACCAATTATTGCCCCCCCCCCAAATTAATGACTAAACACATACATACTTATAAAGAAATAACCCCCCCTCCCCCTTAACACATACAATATAGTAATGGCCACAATTACTATTATCCACAAAGGGATGATAGTGAATGTGCCCATTTTAAATACATAAACAGCAATAAATACATTAAATACATATAGCACTCACCCATGTCCGGCTGCCACGATGAAGGCCATCCTCCTCTTCATCCTGCCCATGCCCCCTCCGCTGCTGCAAAACACACACAAGAATGAAAACATCCAATGTAATGTCCCCTAACCCCTTAATCACCATAGCGGTTATTACCCGCTACAGTCATTAAGGGGTTAACCCATCCTCACCCACCACTCGGGACGCCTACATACCCTCCCACACTAACCCCCCACCCCGTGAGGCCTAACCACCCTCACCCACTACCCACAAGGGAGGCCTACCCACATACCGTTGGGGAACCCCCCCCCCCACCCCCAGTACCCACAATAAAAACAATACAGTGACACACAATAAACATCATTATATTTATTAAATACATTACCCACCCCCTGTGCCCCCCCATAAATACAAGATTTATCCTTTTACATACAGGGTTCATACCCCAGCCCCACGCGAGTCCCCGGTGGGCTGGCGGGGCACCTGACAGACCTACAGGGTACCAGCAGCCCTTTTCAAACAGGTTCTGGAGGCCTGTTGGTGGGTCCCGCCAAGCGCCATGGCCCCCAGGTGGTCTTTTTGGGTCACCATGGGCCACAATTGGGTCCCCACGGTAGGCCCAAGGATGTCTGGGAGCCCCGGGTCAGATCCACAGGTGTCTGCGGGGCCTCGGGTGGTTCCCACGGGGTCTGGGGAACTCATGAGTGCTCACTATGGGTCCGTGGTGCCCCCACAGAAGTGGGACCACCGCTTCATCCCCGCACCTATGGGTCGGCGGTGCCCCCACAGATGTGAGGCCACCGCTTCATCCCCACAGACTACGGGTCCGCGGTGCCCCCACAGATGTGAGGCCACCTCTTCATCCCCGCATGTGTCACCCGTGGAACCACCAGCCTGATACCCGTGAGATAGCCGAGGAGACCCGCAAGGTGGTCTCCAGAGGTCCCACGCAGAACCACGGAACCAACCCTGAATGTAAAACAAATAAATCTGGCCTATACATTCAATACATACACCCCCCCCCCCCCAACACCTAGAGTACAATAATGGGCAAAATAACTATTATCCAGATAGGGATAATAGATTAATTGCCCATTATTAAAAACATTAACTAGCATATTCAAATAAATAAAGTACTACTGACCTCATCAATAAGAAGTCTCCGTCGCCAGCAACATCCTTGTCTTGCTCACAAAATACATAGCCAAAACAAAGCCAATACATTGCAATTACATTCAGATATCAATTAACCCCTTAAACACCTTATCAGATAATAACCGCAAAGGTAATTAAGGGGTTAAGCCGCACTGGCCCGATATCCACCCTTCACCCATGAATTTGTACAGTGGCTTCATCATGCAAATATATATATATATATATATATATATATACTGTGACAGAAACCAGGGGATGGTAATAAATTCCGTATATAGGGCTCCCAGGATACTAGACAGTTTCTATCCTGTTTGGCCTGGGAGTGCAGCCTTATAATACATACACTCCATCCCACAGTTTGGCAAGCGCTGGAACTGAGGGATGAGAGATCCAGACCAGAGTTTGTCTGCTGCCTGATTTCTGTCACCTGTCATGCTAATTAGGAATCAGGTATGAAAGACTGATTTCCTGTTTGCTCTGGTCTCCCCACAAGAGCCAGGAGGCTGGAAGGCTGCTGAACTACAGAGGGGAGAAGCCTCTTCCCCAAACAGGTTCAATCTTTCTGTTCATTTGTGTAAGACTGCAAAAGTACCGTGTTTTGATGTTGGAAGTGGAAAAGCCACTTCCAACCCTGAGTCAGGGATATCTAAGTTAAGTTATCGCTCAGGTGAGCAGCTTTTGTTTTGATCTGTTTTCTGTTGTATGCACTGTGGCAGTCTCAGTGCCTGGGACTGAATAAACCAGGCATAGCCTGTTTAAAGGAACAGTACGTGACGCCTCATCATTTAACCTACCCTAAAAGACCGTGTTCTAAACAGTCCCGGACAAACGACGGAGCCCCGGAGTAAGCCGTTTGTCACATATGGTGGAGAATGCGGGCAGAACACTAGGGGGTCTGCGGGTTAAAGAACTTTGAAAAAAAAAAAAAAAAAAAAGTTTTTTCATCCTCTGCAAACAAGATGGAAGACGTGGTGGGTGCGCTGGTACGCAATGTCGCTGCCCAGAAAGACGCGAATGAAACCCAGCAACAGCTGTTAATAGCCCAGCAAGAAACTAATGCAAACCAGCAGCAGACGAATGCAGCCCATCAACAGCTGCTAATAGCCCAGCAAGAGATTAATGCCAACCAGCAACAGGCGAATGCCAACCAGCAACAGGCGAATGCAAACCAGCAACAGACGAATGAAGCCCTGCAAAACGCGAATGCAAACCAGCAAGAGACAAACCGCTTGCTGAGAGAGGAGCAACAGCGGTTCGCTCAGGGCTTACAGCAGGAACTCGAGATCCTGAGGGGGACTATCAGTAACCTTCCACTGGCAGCGGCAGCCCCAGTACCGAAAATGACCAGGGCAAGCCACTACCTTCAGAAGATGGGACCCTCGGATGATGTGGAAGCCTATCTTCTCACGTTTGAACGCACGGCACAGAGAGAGGGATGGCCAGAAGCTGAGTGGGCTGGTCTTATCGCACCCTTCCTAAGCGGCGAACCCCAGAAGGCTTACTTTGATCTAGAGCCAGCCGAAGCTAACGTCTATGCAAAATTGAAGTTCGAGATCCTCGCCCGCCTCGGCGTAACCACGGCTGTTCGCGCCCAAAGGTTTCACGCATGGTCCTTCACGATGGATAAAGCCACCCGAAGCCAGATGTATGACCTCATCCACCTCACCCGGAAGTGGCTACAACCCGAGATCAACTCAGCCAGCCACATCGTGGAACGGTTGGTCATGGACCAGTTCTTGAGGAAACTTCCCTCTGCCTTACGCCGTTGGGTCAGTCGGAGTGACCCCCACAATGCGGATGAGCTTGTGGCCCTCGTAGAAAGGTACAATGCAGCAGAAGAGCACCCGCAACCCACAGTCGTGGAGCAACCCCACTACCCGAGGTTCCAGGACTCTTCCAGAGACGGTAAAAGGGTACCGGGGTTAAGGGGCGCTGAAGAGCGGCGACCACCTTCACGCAGCACCAGCAACAGTGGTTCGCACACTAAGGGCAATAGCCAACATGGGGAGCCGGGAAAAGGCTCTAAGTGGGACACAGACTATGTACCTAAATGTGTAAATTGTCATGAGAGGGGCCACACAGCAAAAATCTGCCCACTAAATGATGAGCCCATGCAATGCAACAGCGTGGAACCTTATTCGCTGTTGTCCCAATGTATGGGCCCTAGCCCAGAGGACCCCTTGAATAACCATCTGTGGGCATTTGTAAAGGTTAATGGTAAGAGGGTTCGGGCACTTCTTGACTCTGGGAGCATGGTCACACTAGTGTCCGAATACCTCTTGCCCATTAAGAAGAAACAGGGAAACAGTTCACAAAGAGTGGCAATTTGTTGTATACATGGGGATAATCATGAATATTCCACTGTTGATGTTTTTTTTGAAACAGAGTTTGGTTCTTTAGATTTCAAGGTGGGTGTTGTACCCAAACTGGCACATGATGTGTTAATAGGGACCGACTTTCCCCATTTTCTAAAAATGTGGTCCCCCGCTCAGAATAGCGCCCAGAGTTCAATAGCGGACCATAATGAAGTATTAGAAGAAACAAATCCTTTCCCTTTTTCAGAAATGGAGGTTGACGAGGGCCCAAATAAGAAGGGGGAAAAGGAGGAGTGCTGTAAAATTCCCTTCCCCATCACTACTTTGGTAGGGAATACCCCAAATCAAGATGTTGAGCAGACACTTACCACCCCAGAACCGGATAAGACCCTCGCTGACATAGAGGTCAGTCCTGGGAGTTTTAAGAAGGCCCAGTGGGAGGACCCCACATTAGCGGTAGCAAGGGGAAATATACGGGACCAGAATAGTACTCCTGGCCAACCAGATAGGTCACTTGCTTACCCCTACTTCGAGGTAGAGAACGACCTAGTATATCGGGTTGATAAAAGGAAATCAGTTACAACTAAACAATTGTTGGTACCACGGACATTCCGTAACGTAGTATTACACCTCGCACATAGTCATCCATTGGGGGGACACCTAGGGGTGGAAAAGACAAAAGAAAAGGTTCTCCGAAGCTTCTATTGGCCTGGGGTTCTGGCAGAAATTACGAATTATTGTTCCTCATGCCCAGAATGTCAGATCACCGCCCCGTTCAAGGCGTACCGCAGCCCATTGGTACCCCTTCCCATAATAGAGGTACCATTTGACCGGATTGCTATGGATCTAGTAGGACCCCTAATAAAGTCTGCTAGGGGACATCAGCATATATTGGTAATATTAGATTATGCCACCCGATATCCGGAGGCAGTTCCCCTACGTAGCACCTCAGCTAAAAACATAGCAAAAGAGTTAGTAGTTCTGTTTTCCCGGGTCGGGATTCCTAAAGAGATTCTATCTGACCAGGGAACACCATTTATGTCCCAAGTAACGAAAGAGCTATGTAAACTCCTAAAAATCAAGCATCTCAGAACCTCAGTCTATCATCCACAAACAGATGGTTTAGTGGAAAGGTTCAATAAAACCTTAAAGAGCATGTTACGGCGGGCGGTTGATAAAGATGGGAAAAACTGGGATTGTTTGTTACCGTACCTGTTATTTGCCATTAGGGAAGTTCCCCAATCATCCACTGGCTTCTCCCCGTTTGAACTATTGTATGGCCGACACCCAAGGGGCTTACTGGATATAGCCAAAGAGACTTGGGAACACGAGGTTACCCCTTACAGAAGTGTAATAGAGCATGTTGCCCAGATGCAGGACCGCATTGCTGCAGTCCTACCCATAGTGAGGGAACACATGGAGAAAGCTCAAGAAGCACAGAGGAATACATATAATAAGGGTGCTAGGGTCAGAATTTTTTCTCCAGGTGATAGGGTACTAGTTCTGGTTCCCACCGTGGAGAGTAAATTCCTTGCTAAATGGCATGGGCCATATGAGGTCTTGGAAAGAGTGGGAGAAGTAAATTATAAGGTAAGACAGCCAGGTAGGAGGAAACCTGAGCAAATTTACCATATAAACCTACTCAAGCCCTGGAAAGATAGAGAAGTCTTGTTAACCCTAGTACCCCCAGGTCCGTCAGAGAATCAAGAAACTGACCCAGAGGTTAGCATAGCTGAAACCCTGTCTGTTCATCAGAAACGAGAGGTTCAGAATTTAGTGAAAAGAAACAAAGAAATCTTCTCTATACGGCCAGGTAGAACTAGCGTAATTGAACATGACCTAGTCTCTGAACCGGGGGTCCGAGTTAACCTTAAACCGTACCGAATCCCAGAGGCCAAAAGAAAGGCTATAAGTTTAGAGGTTAAAAAAATGCTAAAACTAGGTGTAATTGAGGAATCCCAAAGTGGGTGGAACAGCCCTATAGTCTTAGTCCCAAAGCCAGATGGTACAACAAGGTTTTGTAATGACTACCGGAAACTAAACGCGGTGTCAAAATTTGATACTTATCCTATGCCCAGGGTAGATGAACTTGTAGAGAGACTGGGCAAAGCCCGATATCTCACAACCCTAGACCTAACAAAAGGGTACTGGCAGGTTCCCCTCACAGAAAGGGCAAAAGAAAAGACAGCCTTCTCAACCCCAGACGGCCTCTTTCAGTATAAGGTGTTGCCTTTTGGCTTACATGGAGCTCCCGCCACATTCCAAAGAATGATGGATAAAATTTTAAAACCACATGCTCGGTATGCTGCCGCCTACCTGGATGATGTGGTAATCCATAGTGAAGATTGGCAATCCCACCTTCCAAAGGTCCAAGCTGTGCTTGACGCAGTCCGGTCTGCTGGACTAACTGCTAACCCCGCTAAATGCACTATTGGTCTGGAGGAGGCCAAGTATCTGGGATATTCTATTGGCAGAGGTTTACTCAAACCCCAAACACTCAAAGTGGAGGCGATACAAAATTGGCCAAGGCCAGTTACAAAAAAACAAGTAAGGACCTTTTTGGGGTTAATTGGGTACTATAGAAGGTTTATTCCCAATTTTGCAACTAAGGCAACCCCACTAACTGACCTCACAAAAGCAAGAGGACCGCTAATGGTAAAGTGGTCCCCCGAAACCGAACAGGCCTTTAGAAGCCTGAAAGAAGCTCTCTGTGCCCAACCAGTGTTGGTCACACCTGACTTCTCCAAAGAGTTCGTAGTCCAAACCGACGCATCTGAGGTAGGGCTGGGGGCGGTACTCTCCCAGGAGTCTCAAGGTGAGGAGCACCCCATCCTTTATTTAAGTAGGAAACTAAATCCCCAGGAGAAAAATTACTCCATAGTAGAGAAAGAGTGTCTCGCAATAAAGTGGGCTGTAGAGACGCTCAAATACTACCTGTTGGGGAGAAAATTCCGGTTGGTCACAGATCATGCACCCCTTACCTGGATGTGTCAAAACAGGGAAAAGAATGCTAGAGTGACCAGGTGGTTCCTAAGCCTACAACCCTTTAAATTTTCTGTGGAACACAGGTCAGGGCACAAACATGGCAATGCTGACGGGTTGTCAAGGATGCACTCCCTAATATCCATGGTCGCTCATCCCTCGAGGTCTGAGCTGGGGGGGAGGATATGTGACAGAAACCAGGGGATGGTAATAAATTCCGTATATAGGGCTCCCAGGATACTAGACAGTTTCTATCCTGTTTGGCCTGGGAGTGCAGCCTTATAATACATACACTCCATCCCACAGTTTGGCAAGCGCTGGAACTGAGGGATGAGAGATCCAGACCAGAGTTTGTCTGCTGCCTGATTTCTGTCACCTGTCATGCTAATTAGGAATCAGGTATGAAAGACTGATTTCCTGTTTGCTCTGGTCTCCCCACAAGAGCCAGGAGGCTGGAAGGCTGCTGAACTACAGAGGGGAGAAGCCTCTTCCCCAAACAGGTTCAATCTTTCTGTTCATTTGTGTAAGACTGCAAAAGTACCGTGTTTTGATGTTGGAAGTGGAAAAGCCACTTCCAACCCTGAGTCAGGGATATCTAAGTTAAGTTATCGCTCAGGTGAGCAGCTTTTGTTTTGATCTGTTTTCTGTTGTATGCACTGTGGCAGTCTCAGTGCCTGGGACTGAATAAACCAGGCATAGCCTGTTTAAAGGAACAGTACGTGACGCCTCATCATTTAACCTACCCTAAAAGACCGTGTTCTAAACAGTCCCGGACAAACGACGGAGCCCCGGAGTAAGCCGTTTGTCACAATACACACACACACACACACACACACACACACACACACACACACACACACACACACACACACACACACACACACACACACGATGAACCAATATACAAATAAATGTAGAAGGGTTATCAAAAACATGCTGTACTCCAAATAACACTTCTCCATACAGACACACTACAATAAAATTAATTTCCTTTAATAATCCTAACTGAACTTACAATCACAATCATCAAATGCCAATCAAATACCTCTAATGCCAATCAACACATTGCATTTACATTGTATATATGATGCATACAATCTATGCAGCATATACATTCTGCAAATGAATGTTAACAATAACATTGCAAGCAAAATACAAATACCTCCCAACAAGTATACTATTTTAACCAATCCAGTAAACATAAATCAATTACCATTCATTAATGACATCCCTAAACAATTTACATTCCCTCCCTAACAATTAAACAATTACAAAATTCAAGCCTTTAACATAACAATTTAGCCTGTGAAAAAATATATGTACTAACAAGAAGACAAAATTGAAAACCAAGGCTAACCCTGACCTCAAGAACACCATACAATATCATCAATTACATCTATCTAATTTTAAAATACATTATACACACGTTTATGCATAGCAGCATATACAAATTAATTTAAAACACATCAAATCAAGCTTTTAAAACAACATAATTTCTTACCCTGTATGTATATATCTCGCTAGACATACATACATACATACATACATACATACATACATACATACATACATACAGTGGCAAGAAATGATATACAACAAAAAAAAACATACACATGTTAAAAAAGCTTTTAAAAAAATTAACAAGTTAAATAAAATACATTTCTTTAGTTCACTTACCATTACTTGACCCCACCGACTCCCGTTGAACAGCTTACTCACGTACAAAACCACCAGGCACAGGAATCCATAAAAAAAAAAACCATAAAAAAATAAACATTAAACTAAAAATCCAAATCAATCCACGGGTCTTCTCTTTGTAATCCATCTTCATCTGTATTCTTCTTTCTTCTATCTTCTTCCGGGGTCTTCTTCCCGTCCTCGGCCACGCCCTGGTCTTCTTTCTTCAGTAGGAGGTCCTTCCTCCTCGGCGGCTGGCTTCTAAATGAGACGACATAGGCTTTTAAAGGCCTATGACGTCACATTTTCGTCATGGTTCCCACGGTCCTGATTGGGCCGTGAAAACCAAGTGTTTTGGCCAATAAATAAAAAAATAATGACGTCACTTAAAGGCAATGAAAGCACAGCCAATCAGAATGGCTTTGCTTCAATTGCCTTTAAGATGACGTCATGAAAAGAAACATGGCCGGCCTCACATGGTACGGTAGCCAATCAGAGCGTGGGAAGTCTATCCCTCCTCTGATTGGCTCTAGTATACCATGTGACAGAGGCTTGGGGAGAACGGATGTGATGTTATTGAAAGCCTGTCACATGGTACTAGAGCCAGAGTGGCACCTGTGATGGGATAAAACTGGATAGATGGGGGGCGAAATGTGAAACGGAAGTGACGTCACGTAATGGACGCCGCTCCGCTCACATCTCCCCCGTGCCGCTCCTAATCGCCGCCGCACCCCTCACCCTCCCACACACCCCGCACCCAGTTGCTCACATGCGGCGGCGATAGCCGCCGCTCCTAACTGCCGGTGTTCCGCTGCCCGCTACCATGCCGCGCGCCACGCATGCGCAGAAGCGGCTGGCAGCGGCGCCGTTCCCCGCCCGCTGCCATGCCGCGCGCCACGCATGCGCAGAAGTGGCTGGCAGCGGCGCCGTTCCCCGCCCGCTGCCATGCCGATGGACAGGAGGAGGGAGGCTGCCGCCGGGGGGTGGGGAAGGGGGGAGCTTGAGCGGCCACGCATGCGCAGAAGCAGCTGGCAGCGGCGCTGTTTCCCGCCCGCTGCCATGCCGCGAGCCACACATGCGCAGAAGCGGCTGCCAGCGGCGCCGTTCCCCGCCCGCTGCCATGCCGATGGACAGAAGGAGGAAGGCTGTCGCCGGCGCCGCTCCTAACAGCCTGGGAATGGGGGGGTTTGAGCACGCCGCCAGGGGGTGGGGAAGGGGGGAGCTTGAGCGCGCCGCCGGGTTGTGGGGAAGGGGGGAGCTTGAGCGCGCCGGAACCCCCCAGACCCCCACACACACTGACTGATCCCCCCAGACCCCACACACACTGACTGACCCCCCCAGACCCCCACACACACTGAATGACCCCCCCCAGACCCCCACACACACACTGACTGATCCCCCCAGACCCCACACACACTGACTGACCCCCCCAGAACCCCACACACACTGACTGACCCCCTCAGACCCCCACACACACTGACTGACCCCCCCAGACCCCCACACACACTGACTGACCCCCCCAGACCCCCACACACACTGACTGACCCCCCCAGACCCCCACACACACTGAATGACCCCCCCCAGACCCCCACACACATTGACTGACCCCCCCAGACCCCCACACACACTGACTGACCCCCCCAGACCCCCACACACACTGACTGACCCCCCCAGACCCCCACACACACTGACTGACCCCCCCCAGACCCCCACACACATTGACTGACCCCCCCAGACCCCCACACACACTGACTGACCCCCCTACACCCACCAAACACACTGACTGACCCCCCCAGACCCCCACACACACTGACTGACCCCCCCCAGACCCCCACACACACTGACTGACCCCCCCAGACCCCCACACACACTGACTGACCCCCCCAGGCCCCCACACACACTGACTGACCCCCCCAGACACTGACTGACCCCCCCAGACCCCCACACACACTGACTGACCCCCCCAGGCCCCCACACACACTGACTGACCCCCCCAGACACTGACTGACCCCCCCAGACCCCCACACACACTGACTGACCCCCCCAGACCACCACACACTGACTGACCCCCCCAGACCACCACACACACTGACTGACCCCCCCCATACCTCCACACACACTGACTGACCCCCCCCAGACCCCCACACACACTGACTGACCCCCCCAGACCCCCACACACACTGACTGACCCCCCCAGACCCCCACACACACTGACTGACCCCCCCACACCCCCCCCCACACACACACACCCACCCCCCCCACACACACACCCACACCCCCCCCACACACACACACACACCCACACACCCCCCACACACACCCCCCCCACACACACACACCACCCCCCACACACACACACCACCCCCCACACACACACACCACCCCCCCACACACACACCAACCACATCCCCCCACACACACACACCACCCACACCCCCCACACACACACACCACACCCCCCCCCCACACACACACCACCCCCCCCACACACAGCCCCCCCCACACACACCACCCCCGCCCACGCACACACACACCACCCTCCCACACACACACCCCTCACACACACACCACTCCCCCACACACACACCACCCCCGCCCACACACACACACACACACCACCCCCGCCCACACACACACACACACCACCCCCCCCACACACCACCCCACACACACACACACCACCCCCCACACACACACACCAACCACATCCCCCCACACACACACACACCACCCACACCCCCCACACACACACACCACACCCCCCCCCACACACCACACCCCCCACACACACACACACACACACACACACACCCCACACACACACCACGCCCACACACACACACCACCCCCACACACACACCACTCCCCCCCCCACACACACACCACCCCCGCCCACATACACACACCACCCCCCCCCCCCACACACACACACACACACACCACCCCCCCACACACACACACACACCACACACACACACCACCACCCCACCACACATACACCCCCCCCACACATACACCCCCCCCCACACATACACACACCACTCCCCCCCCACACATACACCCCCCCCCCCACACACACACACACACCACCCCCCCACACCCCCCCCACACACACACACACCACCACACCACCACACATACACCCCCCCACACATACACACACACTGACATACATACACTGGCTGACTGACTGACAGACAGACAGACAGAGACATACATACATACATACACACACTGACTGATACACATACACACACTGACTGACACACATACACACAAGGAATTCACACTTAGTGCAAATAGCTAATACAGGGGATGTGTGCCGAGCACGTGCATTATAAGTCTAATTTATTTGCGTTTTGTCAATCAAATTGTATTTTGATTTTTAATTAAAACATCACCAATACAAATACAATTTCTGTGACAAAAGTCAAAGAAGTTTCACTTACTATGCGCGTGCACCGCACACACGTATTTTTTATTTTATGGGTTCCTGTGCCTGGTGGTTTTGTACGTGAGTAAGCTGTTCAACGGGAGTCGGTGGGGTCAAGTAATGGTAAGTGAACTAAAGAAATGTATTTTATTTAACTTGTTAATTTTTTAATAAGCTTTTTTAACATGTGTGTGTTTTTTTTTGTGGTATATCATTTCTTGCCACTGTATGTATGTATGTATGTCTAGAGAGATATATATACATACCGGGTAAGAAATGATGTTGTTTTAAAAGCTTGATTTGATGTGTTTTAAATTAATTTGTCTATGCTGCTATGCATAAATGTGTGTAATGTATTTTAAAATTAGATAGATGTAATTGTTGATATTGTATGGTGTACTTGAGGTCAGGGTTAGCCTTGGTTTTCAATTTTGTCTTCTTGTTGGTACATACTGTATATTTTTTCTCAGGCTAAATTGTTATGTTAAAGGCTTGAATTTTGTAATTGTTTAATTGTTAGGGATGGAATGTAAATTGTTTAGGGATGTCATTAATGAATGGTAATTGATTTATGTTTACTGGATTGGTTAAAATAGTATACTTGTTGGGAGGTATTTGTATTTTGCTTGCAATGTTATTGTTAACATTCATTTGCAGAATGTATATGCTGCATAGATTGTATGCATCATATATACAATGTAAATGCAATGTGTTGATTGGCATTAGAGGTATTTGATTGGCATTTGATGATTGTGATTGTAAGTTCAGTTAGGATTATTAAAGGAAATTAATTTTATTGTAGTGTGTCTGTATGGAGAAGTGTTATTTGGAGTACAGCATGTTTTTGATAACCCTTCTACATTTATTTGTATATTGGTTCATCATGTGTGTGTGTGTATATATATATATATATATATATATATATATATATATATATATATATATATATATATATTTGCATGATGAAGCCACTGTACAAATTCATGGGTGAAGGGTGGGTATCGGGCCAGTGTGGCTTAACCCCTTAATTACCTTTGCGGTTATTATCTGATAAGGTGTTTAAGGGGTTAATTGATATCTGAATGTAATTGCAATGTATTGGCTTTGTTTTGGCTATGTATTTTGTGGGCAAGACAAGGATGTTGCTGGCGACAGAGACTTCTTATTGATGAGGTCAGTAGTACTTTATTTATTTGAATATGCTAGTTAATGTTTTTAATAATGGGCAATTAATCTATTATCCCTATCTGGATAATAGTTATTTTGCACATTATTGTACTCTAGGTGTTGGGGGGGGGGGCTGTATGTATTGAATGTATAGGCCAGGTTTATTTGTTTTACATTCAGGGTTGGTTCCGTGGTTCTGCGTGGGACCTCTGGAGACCACCTGCGGGTCTCCTCGGCTATCTCACGGGTATCAGGCTGGTGGTTCCACGGGTGACACATGCGGGGATGAAGCGGTGGCCTCACATCTGTGGGGGCACTGCGGACCCGTATTCTGCGGGGATGAAGCGGTGGCCTCACATCTGTGGGGGGACTGCCGACCCATTGGTGCGGGGATGAAGCGGTGGTCCCACTTCTGTGGGGGCACCGCGGACCCGTAGTGAGCACTCGTGAGTTCCCCAGACCCCCGTGGGAACCACCCGAGGCCCCGCAGACACCTGTGGGTCTGACCCGGGGCTCCCAGACATCCTTGGGCCTACCGTGGGGACCCAATTGTGGCCCACGGTGACCCAAGGAGACCACCTGGGGGCCATGGTGCTTGGCAGGACCCATCAACAGGCCTCCAGAACCTGTTTGAAAAGGGCTGCTTGTACCCTGTAGGTCTGTCAGGTGCCCCGCCAGCCCACCGGGAACTCGCGTGGGGCTGGGGTATGAACCCTGTATGTAAAAGGATAAATCTTGTATTTATGGGGGGGCACAGGGGGTGGGTAATGTATTTAATAAATATAATGATGTTTATTGTGTGTCACTGTATTGTTTTTATTGTGGGTACTGGGGATGGGGGTGGGGGGGGTTCCCCAACGATATGTGGGTAGGCCTCCCTTGTGGGTAGTGGGTGAGGGTGGTTAGGCCTCACGGGGTGGGGGGTTAGTGTGGGAGGGTATGTAGGCATCCCGAGTGGTGGGTGAGGGTGGGTTAACCCCTTAATGACTGTAGCGGTTAATAACCGCTATGGTGATTAAGGGGTTAGGGGACATTACATTGGATGTTTTCATTTTTGTGTGTGTTTTGCAGCAGCGGAGGGGGCATGCGCAGAATGAAGAGGAGAATGGCCTTCATCATGGCAGCCGGAAATGGGTGGTGAGTACGATATGTATTTAATATATTTATTGTTGTTTATGTATTTTAAATACACAGGGGGTGTATGTTGTTTATTGCAATGTTTATTGGGGGCAAATGTCCCCAATAAACATGCTATTCTGCCTTAACCCCTTCATTGCCTTAGCGTATATCCGCTATAGTAATGAAGCAGCATTTATGTATTTGTAATAATATTGTGCGGGAGCAGGGGGTCCCCTGAGCTGAACCGCATTGATTTGTGGCTCAGAGACCCACTGCTTCCCGAGTTACAGGCCCCGGTTTGGGGCACCGGTGCCAGTGTCGCCGCCATATTTATAGCGGACACGGCGCGAATGGGGTGCAATAAAGATGGCGGCGACACTGCCACCCGATGACACATTCCGGGGCCTGTAACTCGGGAAGCAGGGGGTCCCTGGTCCACAAAGCAACGCGGTTCAGCTCAGGGGACCCCCTGCTCACTGTACACTATTATTAAAAATACATTCATGCTGCTTCGTTACCGTAGCACATAGCCGCAAAGGTAAGGAACGAGTCTTTATTGATATGTGTGTTTTACTGATAGTGTAGATGTGCAGAGGGTCTCCGGGGCTGAACCGCTTTTGTTTTAGGTCCGGGGACCCCCTGCTTCCCGAGATACAGGCCCCTTTAAGGGGTGCCGGTATCCCTCTGCTTTGTTTACATTCCGCGGTCACGTGATCGGGACCTTTAAATGCAGAGGGATACCGGCACCCCATAAAGGGGCCTGTATCTCGGGAAGCAGGGGGTCCCCGGACCTGAAACCAATGCGGTTCAGCTCCGGAGACCCCCTGCACATGTACACTATCAGTAAAAGTTGTTTATAAATACTTTATTTTTTGCCGATGTTTGCGCTGAGAGAGCGGCTGGTCTCTCTCTGCTGCAAACATCTATCGGCACCAAAGGCCTATCGGAAGGCTTATCGGGAGCCAGGCTGTATCAGCACAGGCTCATCAGCAGTTTTGCTTTCGCAGTGATTCGGCAGGGATCGGCATAGATTCGGCCCTTACTGAATACTGCGAGGGCAAATCGCCAAAAAAAGGCCTATGCGCAACCCTTGCGGAAAAGATTTTATCGGGGCTTACTGCATGAGGCCCCTAGTGTTCTAACCTTCCTAGTTCCTGAGTATCCAGAGGCCTGTTCCTGTCTCCTGTGCTGAAGCATGTTAGCCAGCACTGGTAACTTCTGCATTCACTTCTAGCAGTGGTTACCCTTAATTTCCTGCGGCCTGCTGCTATCTCCATGCAGTGGCCTGCCTTGGACTTCTGTGATGAAGCGTTGGTTTCCCCGACGCTGCCCTGCGGTGTACTTCGGCCAGCCTGCTGTCTCCCCCTGCTGTGACCGGCGTCATGGGCCGAGGCCATTCCCGTGCTCACGCTCCTAAGCTGAAGCGGGGAACTCCTGTCTGCCTGTTGCCGATTCCTTGCTACGACTACGACCACCCGGATGTCTTCTATACTGACCCTGCTTCGGCCATCGATTGTCCTGTCTTCTCCTACCCCGACCTTGGATTCAATAACGACGATGCTGCCTTCTCCAATCCTGACCCTGCGATGTACGACTCTGAACTGCGCACTCCGGATCAGTCTGCGCGGACTAAGGTCAGTGATTATATAACCCCACCTCAGCCCCGCGGTCCGGTCCCAGTTTGTGGCGAGCATCGGCGTAACACTATATGAGTTTAACTGCTGTGTTAATAATGTTATAACGTGATACTGTTGTACTGATAAGGATACAATGTGATTTTATATATGCTGTTAGTAAAATACCACTGGTACTCCTCCCAACCCCCGCCCCCCGCACCCTTTTTCATTTAGTAGCAACCTAACCACCCACCCCACCCCCACTTTACTTTCTGTACCCTATTTCAATAAATAAAAGTAAAAAATATTGTTTAAAAAAAAAAAAAAAAGAGAGAAACCAACCCATTTTGTTGCTTTTTAATAGTTTTTTTTAATGTTTGAGTTGTTTTGATTTACCACCATGATGGTAACTTGATGACCTCCAAGAAAACATTTTGAAAAAATGTTCGGCAACCCTCTAGTAAATGGCGCAGGGAAAAACTTCAGCACATTTTCCAACAACTTTGTCATGTGCACCTCTTGTTGACATTAGTGCACCATTGTTCCAACTGATTCCTTCAACAAGCAAATTATAAAACCAGATCCAAACACTTTAAAAGTCAAATGCATACAGTATGCGTAAAGATCAAAATGGTCTTGTTTTAATAAATGAGGCATAAATTGAGCACACGCAATGAGAAGGAATTGTTCTTCAACAAAAAGTAACTGCGTTTTTTCCAAGTTGAAAAGGGTTTGCTTATTTAGTTTCCATGACACCCATAATACTTCTACACTTGCAATGACATCACCAATACCCTTTCATGATATTGTATATAAAAGTAAAAGCAGGTGCTGCTAGTTAGCGGTAAAATATGGTACGTGCATCAAATAAATTGAAAGAGAACTATTCCTGGATTATATCTGAAAAATGTAATGTTATTCCTTCAGCCTATATTAAATACAAGTTACCATAAATTTAAAGTTGACAGTGCATAAAAATATAATTGTGAGGCTCTGGTAAACACAGGTGAGCCTGTGTTTATGTTTGTACAATTTAGCATCAGCAGTGCAATCCTGCTGAGCACATGCAGTTTTTTTTAAGCAAAGCCCTGGGAGAAAGGGGCAACCTGACCTGCTAAGGGTGGGGGTGACTATGGGGGTGAGGTAAGAAGAGGTGACGGGGAAGAGGAGGCTATATTGATGTGGTATCAAGTATAATGTTACCTCTTGGCTTTTGGGACAGTTGAAAAAAGCAGCACCTGAAGAAAGAGGAAACAAGAGTTTGGAGCATGGCCCATCGAGGAGGTTGAGGTGGATATGCGGGAGATGGTTTTTCAGCTGCCACAAAGGATGTTGGGGGAGTTAGTGGAAATGGTGCATAACTTGGTGGGTCTCAAGAAGGTCACTCTCAAAGTAATTACAATCATTGCTGAGACACACATATTGCCCATGGGGAGGGTTTTTTGCAGGCGTCTCACGTTCGCCTTTACAGGGTTCAAGGCTGCGCATCATTTAAATAGGGTGCCGAAAGGTAAAAGGAAGGATCTGTTGCTTTTGGATGAGGTTCTGGTTCGATATAAAGGGGAAGACTCTGGCGCTGATGAAACCGATGCAGAGTCAGCAGATTGAGCGCTTCACGGTTGAGGTGGGGACGGTCAGGTTTGGGGCTTCTTCTGGGGGCATTGGTGTGCTGAAAGATGGCCAGAGGAATGGGGAAAGAAAGGTTTGTTGGGTAATTTGATGTCCCGCAAGCTGTTTCCATTGCAAGTGGTTGTGCTGCGGTGGGGTGAGGAATTGGCCAATATGGAAGTAATTTTTAGGTCGATAATATTGGGGTAGCAGCAGCAGTCAATGGGGTTTCGGCATCCTCCATGCCGATAGTAAAACTAATGTGTGCGTTTATACTTTATTGTTTGGATCATAATATATGGTTCAGGGCAAAGCATATACTGGGGATTGAGAACAAGATGCATTGTCTCAGTTCACAGAATTTCGAGACTTGGTACCGGGAGCAGAGCTGGCGGGGGAGACTCGCCTCTTGTTCTGTGGGTCCTGGCACTAGAGGAGGGATGGATCTGGTTTAAGGAAATCTAGCTGCGGCTACGTGGTCAGCATTTGTGCAGTTCTGAGAGGAGTGGCATTGCTTTTTAGCATCAGTTAAGGGGGTTGGGTGTTTTGGGTGGCAAAGGCACGAGGGAACCTTGTGCATTTTATTTTAGCAAAGTGAGATGCAGGCTGGTCAGCAGCATCGGGTGAAAGGTTTCTGGCTGGTTTGAGTTTTTATTTAAGTTATCGGGTTTGCGACATTTGACAAAGGATTTTTTTTTAATTCAGCGCGACGCAATGTCTCTCAAAAACAAATTAATTGACTCCATTGCAAGCACTTATAGTAAACCAATCAGATCATGGGAAATAAATCACCCAATCTGATTGGTAGTTGTACACCATGTGACGGAATCATTATAGGTCAAGTATGTGACGTCATCAAAAGGGAGTCACATGGTGTACAACAACCAATCAGATTGGGGGATTTAGTTCCCACGATCTGATTGGCTGAAATACCATGGGACTCTGGCCATCTTGGATTTAGTGACGTCATCTTAAAGGCAAATGAGGCACAGCCATTCTGATTGGCTGGCATCATTCCCTTTAAGTGACGTCACTAAAAAAAAAACATTAAAGTCGGCACATGGTTTTAACAGCCAATCAGATGGCTGTTAAACCAGTTCAAGGCAAAATGTGATGTCACAAGCCCTATTTAAGGCCGTGACGCCTCAATTGAGCCCAAGAAGACGACGAGACAAGATCGGTTGGGATCTACCATGGGGCTTTTTGGATTACAAGAAGACGATAGAAGATTAAGAAATGGTGACAGATGAAGATAGAAGAAAGTGATTAAAGAAAGAAAAAAGAAGATTTGGGTACCTGATCAGGATCTTCATGGCGGATGCATCGGATGCTGTTTGAGGCCTTCAAGGTACGTGAGTTTCCTGTTTCCCCGGGAGTCGGAGAACCAGCACTTCTAATGGTAAGTAATATATTGCATGTTTGTAAATGTCTTTTTTTTTACAGGTTTTTACATTGGATGTGTTTTTTTCATTTTTTATTTTTGAACACTGACTGATAATATATTAATCTGTACTATATTGTACAATATTTTGGGGCATTTCTGGCTTTGTATTGCTGCTGTTTTTTGCAATGTTAGTTTATTATGTGGATGTAATTGTTTGGTATTTTTCAGCTTGATTGAAATAAAATGTTGGCGATTGTTTTTCTTTTTTAATGAGTGATGTATTGTGTTGGCTAATGCGTTTAATGGTTGTTTCTGATATGTTTTTATTTTATTTCTTTGTAGTTTAATGTTTCAATTAATTCATTAATGTTGTATTAATTAATTGTTTTGATTGGTTACTGTTAGAATTATTTTTGAGTTGGTTTAGTAATTAATTGGTTTGATTGGTTACTGTTTGAAAGAATTCTGAGTTTGCTTAATTAATTGCTTTAATTGGTTAATGGCTTTTTTAAATTGCTTTGATTGGTCAATTAATTAATTGTTGATCTTGTTATTGCTTGTATTAATTGGATTAGCTGGCTACTGTTTTTATTTAGTGAAGTGTGTTTTGTTGGAGTTTTTTAATGTTTTATTATTGTGTGTTTTGTGCATTAATGTATTGTGATTAGGTGCCCATTGAGTGCTATAGAGGCTTATCATGCCCATATTATTATATGGGTATGATGTACCACTATACTACTCAATATAGGTACAGGTTAGTATAGTCAGTCCGAGCTGGGTGGTTAGGCCTCCCGGGTGGGTAGCGGGGCGGGGTGGGTTAACCCCTTAATTACTATAGCGTTTATTAACTGCTAAGGTGATTAAGGGGTTAGGGGCCATTAGAATGTCTTTATTATGTATGTATGCTTTCTGGCAACGGAGGACAGAGGGACCTGCTGTATCGTGAGGAGGACGGCCAGCATATTGCTGTGGTAAGTAGAACTGTATTTATTTACTTTATTTATGCTGGCTAATGTTGTGTTAAATAATGGGAAAGGAGAAAATGTAAACAACTTACCGTAATTTTCTTTTCCTGGAACCATGGCAGTGGGCACCATTGGGTTAATCCCTTCTCACTCTAGGTAGGACAGGAAGTAGACTTTTGCAGGTAGGCCATATAAGGCCCCTCCCTCTACCTGCACCTTAGTCTTACGATTCTTCCATAGCTGAAATATATAACTGATAGGCATTAGACATACATAGGGAGGGTAACTATGTGCCCACTGCCATGGTTCCAGGAAAAGAAAATTACGGTAAGTTGTTTAAATTTTCTCCTTTCCTGATCACCCTGGCAGTGGGCACCATTGGGACATACCCAAGCAGTGACAATTTTTAGGGAGGGATACATCAGAATAGACAACACCAGTTTAATGCCTTTATCAGTTTGACCTTTATTAATACACTTTATTCTACTACAGTTCCTAACACTCTACGCCCAAAGCTTGCGTCAGCTGATGATTGTACGTCTAGTCTGTAGTATTTCAAGAATGTATTGAATGAGGACCAGACTGCCGCTATGCATATCTGTCCTAGTGTATCCTGGGCTTTAAATGCCCATGAAGTAGACATGGCCCTTGTAGAATGAGCTTTAATGTTCAAAGGTTTATCTTGTCCTTTGCTTTCATAAGCCTTTTAATACAAGACACTATCCACTGGGAAATTGTTGTCTTTGAAGCTTCTTGACCTTTCTTCGGTCCCTCTGGAATTGATGCATAGTCTGTCTGACTTTCTGATATCTCGCATCCTTCCAGGTACACTTTTAGACATCTTACCACCTCTAACTTGTAGTCTTTCTTCTTTCTTATTCTTTGGTTCTGGACAGAATGTCGGAATCACAATTTCTTGATTGATGTGGAACTGTGATACAACTTTTGGCAGGAATTGATGTACTGGTCTGAGAACTGCCTTGTCTTGATGTATGACTAGGAATGGTTCCTTGGCTGATAGAGCCTGTAGTTCTCCCACTCTCCTTGCTGAGGTGATTGCTATCAAAAAGCCATTTTCCATGATAACCATTTCAAGCCTATCTCCTGTATAGGTTCAAACGGAGCTACTGTTAGTACATCCAATACTAGGGACCAGTCCCATGTAGGTACCCTGTTCTTGATTTGAGGCCTTAACCTTTTAACTGCCTGAAAGAATCTGATGATCAATCTTTCCATTGCCAGATTTCTTTCCAACAAGGCTGATAGTGCAGACACCTGTACTTTCAATGAGCTAAGACTGAGACCTTTCTCAAATACTTTTGCAGGAACTCCACAATTGATACAATTCTAGGTGAAAGGACTTCTGCTTTTCCTTTTCACCCCAATCGCGAAAGCAAAGCTAGATTCTATGGTATACTTTCGATGTTGAACTTTCCCTTGCTTGTAAAAGGGTTTGGATTGTTTTGTCTGAACAACCTTTCAGTCTCAATGTTTCCTGCTCAATTGCCATGCCGTCAAAGCCCATTGTTTGGCATTCGGATGACATATTGGCCCCTGTCGCATCAACCCTTTGCGATCTGGTATGTGCCATGGTGTATCTACTGCCATATTTAACAAGTGTGTAAACCAAAGCCTTCTTGGCCAGTAGGGTGCTATGAATATCACCTCTGCTTGGTCTTCCCTGATTTTCCTGATTGTTTCCGGAATTAAGGGAATTGGAGGGAACATGCATATTTACCAAGTGTGTAACTTGAAGTGCCATTTGAAACTGAGAGCATCTGTACCCTGTGCGCTTGGATGAAACTGTCTGGCACAGTAGTTCCTTACCTTGCGGTTTTGGTGTGTCGCCCTGAGATCTATGTCTGGCTGACCCATCGCTCTACCAGTTCTTGAAACACCTGTGGCTATAATGCCCCTTCTCCTGGGTGTATGATGCTCCGACTTAGAAAGTCTGCTGTGACATTTTCTAGTCCTGGGATATGTATGGCTGTAATTTCCTACAAGTGGCACTCTGCCCAAAAGAGGATTTCTGCTGTGAGGTTCATCAGCTTTCTGCTCCTGGTTCCTCTTTGTTCGGCTATATACTTGACAACTGACCTGTTGTTTGATTCTATTTTTATACAGCCACCTCTTATATGGTCTTGGAAAGCTTCTAAGGCCCTTGTACTGCTTTTAATTCCAGCAGATTTGATGGAAGATGCTTTTCCTGGTTTGTCCAGGTTCCTTGCACCAATGTTTCTCCCATCTGGGCACCCCGACCTGTGTTGCTCGCATCTGTTGTAATTCTTACCCAGTGCACTGGGTGTAGTGTTTGTCTTTTTTTCAGGTTTGGGTATCTTCCCTCCACTTTAATTCTTGTTTTGTGTGTGGGTGTAACAAGATTCTTGGTGTCATATGTATTGCTGCCCATTTTCTGACGCTTAATGTTGAAGCGAATTTCCCTAGGAGCTTCATGCATTCTTCTGCTGAAGTCCTGGTAGCTTTCCTGAGCTTCTTTGTTGCATGGCTATGTCTTGCCTCTTTGCGTCTGGTAGTCTCACTTCTCCTTTTGCTGTATCAAATTCTACCCCCAGAAATCTTAACAGCTGAGTGGCATGAGATGGCTCTTGTTTCTGTTTATTAACCAACCGTGGTGTTCCAGGAAGGTTATACCATCTTCTGGTCTTGTTGGAGTTTCTCCAGACTCCCTGATTTTACCCGGATGTCGTCCAGGTATGGGTATATTTCTACCCCTCTTCTCTCATTTCTGCCACTAGAGGGGCTAGAACCTTTATAAACGTCCTTGGGGAAGTCGCCAGACCAAATGGCAGTGCTGTGTACTGATAATGATCTTGATTTACTGTAAAACTTAGGCATCTTTGGTGTCCCTTTGCTATGGGCACCTGTAGATAAGCATCTTCTAAGTCTTATTGCCACCATCCAGTCTCCTGGTTGTAGCTCTTGAATAATCAGGTTCACACTTCTTAGGTCTAGAATTGCTCTGTACTTCCTTGTAGGTTTCCTTACTAGAAAAATTCTGGAATAAATTTCACTTCCTCTTCCTGAGGTACCTTCTTTATTACTTCTGCTTGTAATAATTTCTTTAAAGCCGAATTATTCTGCCTTCTTTTTTCCTTGGACTGTATCCATGTTTATTAAGAACATATTTCTTCTTGGCATCTCTCTAAATTCTATACTGTACCCCTGATGAATGGTCTGTAATACCCAATTGTTCTGTATCGTTTGGGCCCATGTTGCAGAAAACTGCTTCAGTCGCCCTCCTACTGGCAACTGTCACAAAAAAGCCGGTCCTGGCCGTCCCTCCATGTTGTTTGTCTTGGAGATGACCTGCCAGGTCTATATGCCTTTGCTTCCTTATATTGGTTTCTATTAGCCTGTTGGAAACCGAATCCTCTGCTTTTCTTGAGGTAAAAAGTGCTCTTACCTCCTGATGCTTTTGTTATTATTGCATCCAGTTTGTTACCGAAGAGGAACTCACCTTCAATGGTAAACCACACAAGTTGTTCTTTGATGCTGTGTCAGCCATCCACTGTCTGAGCCATAAAGCCCTTCTTGCTGATACCGCCAGCACCATAGATTTTGCTGCTCATTTTACTTCGGACAGTGCTTAAGAATAGCACTTCTTTCCACACCTTTGTGTATTGCTTCTTCAATGTTGGCAACTTATGGCAGGTATGAGGATGTTTACCGCAGCGTACCAGACGCTAATGCGGTGAGTCTGGGCCTCCACGGCTCCCAGCTGCAGCTGCTGTGTGCCTTTGTTTGGTCCTGGGGCTTTGCACCTAAGCTTCCCCACCCGCGGCTGCAGCTGCTCCCCCCCCAACAGGGGCTCCCCCGACTCTAAGGGGTCTCCGTCTTGCCACCCGTAGGGCGCGTCGATCGGAGCTTCAGGGCAGAGAGGCTGAGACCCTGGATATCTGCACAAGGTGCAGTAGGTGAGTCCTGTTAGAAAATAAAAAAATTCTACACCTAGCTGTGAGGACAGGAAAAAGACTAAGGTGCAGGTAGAGGGAGGGGCCTTATATGGCCTACCTGCAAAAGTCTACTTCCTGTCCTACCTAGAGTGAGAAGGGATTAACCCAATGGTGCCCACTGCCAGGGTGATCAGGAAAATAATCTATTATCCATATCTGGATAATAGTTGTTTTGCCCATTACTGTACTGTTTGTATTTGGGTGGAGGGGGATTTATTGAAATGTAGGCCATGTTTATTTGTTGACATACAGGGTTGGTACCTTAGGTCTGTGGGGACCTCTGGAGACCACCTGAGGACCCCCGGGATGCCCATGGGTACCACCAGCGAACCCACGGGGGACACCTGTGTGGACAAACCGGGGCCCCAAAGCTGTGGGGGGCCCCGTGGACCCGCAGAGACCACCCAAGAGCCCCCAGACCATCGTGGGAACCACCCGAAGGCCTCAGACACCTGTGGGGGTGACCCGGGGACCCCCAGACACTCGCGGGCCAACCCGTGGACCCCATTGTGGCCTGCGGGGACCACCTGGAGGCCCATGGCGCCTGGCGGGAACCACCCGGAGACACCCAGACCATGGGGTACTGGTGCACTGTGAGGCCTGCGGACACCTGTCGGGACCACCGGGGACTACCGTAGGTCTGGGGTATGAATCCTTTATGTTAAAAAATAAATAATGGTTTTACATTATGGGGGGCACAGGGGGGTGTATTGATGTTTATTAAATATTGCAGTTTATTGTGGCCTAGGAGGTGGGTTTTGGGGCTGTTGTGTGTGTATTGTTTTTATTGTGTGTAGCAGGGGTGGGTGAAGGGGGTATTAGCCCCAAGGACGGGTGTTTATACCTTGCGGGTGGGTAGCGGTAGGGTTAACCCCTTCATTACCTTCGCGGTATTAACCGCTAAGGTAATGAAGGGGTTAAGTACACCCGCAAACCCCCCCTCCCCCCCCCGCAATGCCTAAACACCCACTAAGGGCCAAATACCCCTTCACCCACCCCGCTACCCACAATAAGCCTGGCACGGGTGGTTAACCCTTCATTGCCTTAGCGGTTAGCCGCTAAGGTAATGAAGTGGCTGTAAATGCATTTTTCGTGCATCGGATTCATGCCGGGGTGCTCCGGTGCTGGTATTAATGTGTATCAGCTCTGGAGACCCGGCAACAATCCTATGCAGGAAAAAGGCCAACATTTTCTATGTCCCAACTTATCGACGCATCTCCCCACCAATCTGCCAACTTTTTGTGGCGTTTGGATTTGAGGAGAAAATCGCAATTTTAGGGCGGCGATAGGCAGAGATAGCCGACTCTCGGCTACTAGAATCGCGCGTGTTTTTGAACATTCCGAAAAGTTCGATAAGTGGCTTATCGTCGCTCAGTCGGTGATTTGATTTTGTTCAAAAGATTTTTCGGCGATACAGGCTGTTATCGCCCACTTATCGAGGCTTACTCAATATGAGTAGGCATTTTGGCCAATAAGTGGTCGATAAGTGCCTTAGCGACGCTTATTGAATGAGGCCCTAAGACTTTAGTAGTCCGTTGTGCAGCAGTGACCATCAAGGGAGACATTTATATCCCCTATTTTTTCGGAAGGACAGTGCAGGATACTTTAATAAATGTGAATCACACAACAGAAAGTGTCACCAAGCAATTGACAGTTGCGGTGTGCATTCCAGTCCTCTTCAAAATACACACGTGGTTGGATATAGACCCTTGCATGAATTTTCATCTATGCCAGACCTGCAAGAAAACAATCACATATTAAGCAAACTGTTTTATGTGTACTACACACCTTTGAGAGGGGGACTCTTGGTTACAGCTAGTATTCAAATAGAAAAGTCACCAAGAACAGAGCGCTTGAACTCCTTCTAGGACATTAACTATATAACATAGCCTGCCGGCAGTTACTTCTTTTCCCTGGGCCTTTCCTCTGTCAGTCCTGTTAGTGCAGGCAGTGGAAAGGTTACTTCCTTCTTTAGGCCTGTGTGTGTGTTACAGCCTTGAATGATGAATGATGCTCCATGCCCGCCCTTTCCTGCATGGAGCAAGTCAGGTGAGTACTGCTCCATGCCACTCTCGCTTCCCCCTTGTCCCCCTGCTCTGATTCCCCCCCCCCCCCCGACTGCTCCGATCCCCCCCATTCCAAAATCTTCCCCCTGCTCTGGTCCCCCCCGTTCTGATTTTCCCCCCCCTGCTCCGGTCCCCCCTTCCTGTTCTGATTCCCCCCCTGCTCCGGTCCCCCCTTCCCATTCCGATTCCCCCCTGCTCAGGTCCCCCCCCCCGTTCCGATTCCCCCCCTGCTCTGGTCCCTCCCCCCCGTTCTGATTCCCCCCCTGCTCTGTCCCCCCCCCCCATTACGTTTCCCCCCCCCCTGCTCCGGCCCCCCCCGTTCTGTTTCCCCCTCCCCCCTGCTCCGATTCCCCCTTGTTGCGAGTGTCTGAGTTTGTGTCTGAGTGTGTGTGTGTGTGTGTGTGTGTGCGTGTGTGTGTGAGATCAGGGGGAGAGGGAATGAATGTGAGGAGGGCGGATTCAGGGAGTGGGTTTGAGTCAGAGGGGGATAATTGATGGAGGGGGGAGAGTGAGGAGACAGGGGGTGTAATAGAGGAAGTGAGGGAGAGAGGGGTGAGGGGGAGAGTGAATGAAGAAGAGAGGGGGTAAGAAAGAGATGAGGCTACACCTTGGGACTATCTGCATTAGAGTGGCACCAGACAAGGTGAGTGTGTGTGTGTGTGTGTGTGTGTGTGTGTGTGTGTGTGTGTGTGTGTGTGTGTGTGTGTGTGTGTGTGTGTGTGTGTGTGTGTGTGTGTGTGTGTGTGTGTCTGAGAGTGAGAGAGAGTGTCTGAGAGTGAGAGAGAGTGTCTGAGAGTGAGAGAGAGTGTCTGAGAGTGAGAGAGAGTGTCTGAGAGTGAGAGAGAGTGTCTGAGAGTGAGAGAGAGTGTCTGAGAGTGAGAGAGGGATTCTGAAGGGGAGGGAGTCTGAGGGGGGGAGAGTGTCTGAGGGGGGGGAGTGAGGGAGAGTCTGAGGGGGAGAGTCTGAGGGGGAGAGTCTGAGGGGGAGAGTCTGAGGGGGAGAGTCTGTCTGAGGGGGGAGGAGTCTGAGAGAGTCTGAGAGGGAGAGTCTGAGAGGGAGAGTCTGAGAGGGAGAGTCTGAGAGGGAGAGTCTGAGAGGGAGAGTCTGAGAGAGTCTGAGAGGGAGAGTCTGAGAGGGAGAGTCTGAGAGGGAGAGTCTGAGAGGGAGAGTCTGAGAGGGAGAGTCTGAGAGGGAGAGTCTGCGAGGGAGAGTCTGAGAGGGAGAGTCTGAGAGAGTCTGAGAGGGAGAGTCTGAGAGAGTCTGAGAGGGAGAGTCTGAGAGGGAGAGTCTGAGAGAGTCTGAGAGGGAGAGTCTGAGAGAGTCTGAGAGGGAGAGTCTGAGAGAGTCTGAGAGGGAGAGTCTGAGAGAGTCTGAGAGGGAGAGTCTGAGAGAGTCTGAGAGGGAGAGTCTGAGAGGGAGAGTCTGAGACGGAGGGTGTGTGTGTTTGTGTCTGTCTGTCTGTGAATGAATACAGACACCAACCCACAGTCAGTCAGTCACCCACCCAAGTGTCAGTCAGTCACCCAAGTGTCAGTCACACATGAGCCACCCCGTCACCCACACACCCCCCACACCCACTCTTTCTCTCTGTCTATTTAAAATTATGCCCCCCCCCCCTGAAAACATTTCTGCGGACGCCCATGGGTCCATCCCCTGAATATCTACAGGGGATTCCTGCTGGCTGGAGGAGTTGCACCAAGTGAGACCAAGGTAACCTGCCCTTCCTGTCCTGTTTTCTCCCCACACCACTGCGGAGCGCACAGCCCTCCTGTTACCTACAGGTCTGTAACAGCACCAGAGTCGCTGAAAAGAGCATACCCCCCCCTTCTCACTTAGGGGTGGGGGTAGATGGGCTACAACTATATAAGTAAGATGTTCGTTTTATGCTCACTCATGCCCACCTGGTAAATTTAAAGGAGGAATACTTTATAGGCAGAGTGATTATGATATCATCACATGTAAGTAATATTCGATAAAGCTTATAGGCTCTAAGGTGCAATATATCACACAGGGGGACCCCACATCATAATTTATATGTGAGTTCTATTTTTTCTCCCATTTTCTTTGAGAGTTCTCACGGGTCACTATACATTTCAGCGCCCTAAATCAGGTGTTAATCGTCCTATTTTTTGTAGTTTAGTTCTATTTCATGAAAATGAAATAACATGTATTTGTTTTAACTAGTAGAGTAGTGTGCATCAGTTAGGGCTCTTTCTCTCTCGTGTCAAACATAGACAGAAGACTATCCTTAATATAAAAGAAAGCCAAGGATGAAATAGGGTCTGAGGTTTGACAGCAGGTAGGAAACTGGGCCGACTAGATGAGCCAAGTGGTTCTTATCTGCCATCAAATTCTATGTTTCTGTGTCATGTTAAAGCACCTGGTGAACTGGTGGTTATTTAATAAGCCCATTCCATCACTGCAGTGTAAATAAACAGTGTACCAACCTGCTTTAGTAGATCAAAGGAACAAAAATACAGTCTGACTAAACATTTATTATGGTCTTTGATTTCATGACTGCAGCCATACAGTACCTTCCCCTTTGAGACATTTTGTGACTGAAAATTACCCTCTATTTTAAGCATTTTACAGCCTACTTAACTGTCCGACTTTACTGTGCTTGTTCTTTTATATGCGATTTTCCTACAGATAAGGTCATCCTAATTGACTACGTACAATGTATTCTGTTGTATAAATTAATTCATGGCTTTAAATCATACCAGTGTAAATATTTGAAACCCTTTTTGAATGCCTGAAAACGTGTATGTTCCTCTTTACTGTGAGGACTCTGGAAAGGGAAGTTTGTGCCAGACTTATTTGCTGCAACCCTATGATGACGAAATCAGATTTATTCCCGCACATTTCCCTGTATGAGCACCAATTAGATAAGCTCTATGGGTAGGGAAGCAAACAAGGCATAGATGAGGGCAGCAAAATGCACCCTAAACTTAAATTAGCAATGTTTACAAACATTTACAGTATAAACTTTCAAAATAATTTACTCATACTTATTAAGAGTTACACGTGTATGGATATTCCAGGCAAAAGGTGACACATTGTGTGCTCATTTGCATGTCATTTCACAGAATCCCTTGCTGCAGTGGGGGCACTGTATACTAGGTGATAATGGTTGAAAGATAGGGGTACAGACCTGTCTAAGGCCGCGCTTATAGTGCTGGCGACGCGACCAATGACGTCACCCGTCGCCACCAGCGAAAGTTATAAAAAAAAAAATAGCGATGGTCACCAGTGACATCACTAAAGGGGACGGGCCGCGCAATTTGATTGGTTTAGAGAAAATCACGAGGCGACTGTCTCTAAAAAATCAAATTTACCCGGCTTTCACATTTTTAGACGCTCTGTCACGCTTACTATAAGCGCTTGCGACGGAGTCAATTAATTTGTTTTGGAGCGCCGTCGCATCACCGTCGCAAGGCACTATAAGCGCAGCCTAAGACATGCCCCTGTGCTCACAAGTGATATTCTTTATTGGCTATACTTAGGGTAACGGTGGAGGTTTTTTGTTGCCTTTTTCACCCACCATAACTTAAAATGGAATATTAATAGTTATTTATTTTGAAAGGCATCAGTCACTTAGTTGTAACCTATTTAACATGCAGTACCATTCATTCGTTTTCTTTGGTCCTCGGTGGTTCCCGTAGCCTGCAAACAACACTCTGCCACATATTATTGGCCCAATTGGTATCAGTAGGAATAAGAGCTTTTAACTGCACTCTGAATTCTAAGAACTCTGGTTCAACACCATAAAACAAAGCATCCAATCCATTTACTTGCTGTAATTTGTGGGAATCCTTCAGAGTACTTTTTCCGTTATCACAAAATGTACCAAGTTTTTACAATGTTCTCCTCTCGTCTGCTCGACATTTAATAAATCAAGGAGTTGGCAGGTTGCCTTGGCTTTATTTCAGCTTCAGTCTGTGAGAATAAATGTTTGTATTTTTAACTGCTGACCTAGATCTACACTTTGCCAAACAGTAGTGTGGGATTGTTTGTTGACTCAGTCTGATAGTTGCTTAGAAAATATGTGTTTGCTAAATTATAAAATATATTTGGAAATATGTTTTGTTTTTTTATCGGAACCTTAATTGAGGTTCTGGTTACTTAAAACTGCAATATTTATCGTGCCTAAATTGACTCAAATTCACTGTAATTCTTTATTTACTAGATTACTTACAAAACATATTATAGATAATATTGTTACCTGTTATCACAACAGCTGGTCCAACCTGTGTAATTGCAAGATAGTTGTATATCTTTTTGACAAATCTTTGCTTCAGTAGTTAATACGTTAATGTAGTAAAAACAAATCCATGTGTTTTTTAAGATTTTTCCCAGAACCAGCCAATGATGGCCTGGTTGAACTTCCAAGGGAAGAGTTCTAGAGTTTTTCAAGGCTCAATAGGGGAAAAGCTGGCGGCTGATCTAAGTGAATGAACTGGTCTGTATCAATAAACTAGGCTGAACCAAGGAGAATACCAAGATGCTGAATTGCACAACATTTATTTTCTATAAACTGCGCAAGTTCAATGCAAGTCCATTGAGTTCTTTTGCCAGGGAAGTCCACATACACAACTTGAAGAAGAAAAAAAAGATGCTGTGCGGCACTACAGCAAATAGTAATGTGTTTGCAAGATTTTTGCAAGTGCTGCTATTGCAACCAATACAGAAACAACATTAAATATTCAGAAAAATCTTAAACAATGTGTCTAATTAACACAACCATGAATAATGTCCTTTTGAATGCTCAATTACTCCAGGGGTGCGCAAACTTCCTGCGCTGCGCCCCCCTGCCTGCTCACCTCCTCCGTCGCACCCCCCTTCGCTTCAATGAAGCATCAAATGACGCTGGGGGGGGGGTTCATGTGACGTCATGTCACGTGACCCACGGCGTCATTTGACGACACGTCTCCATGGTAACTGGCGTCATTCGCCATGGAGACACGTGGACTGAAGCCGGTAAGTAAATTTACAGAGGTATCGCGCTCTCAGCACAGGGCCAAATAAAGTCTCGCCCCCCTCTCCCCAGTTTTCGCACAGCTGAATGACTCCATTGCTGATGATGGGACCAAGGTTGAACTCAGCATATGAAAATAAAAAACATTCCAAACATAGTGTGATAATGTATGTTACGGTCAATAATTAACCTATTGGTTTGAGAATGGTCAATTCCTCAGAGGTAGGAAATACTCAAGAAAGTGAGATTTAAAAAAGTGCATTTAATAAACATTAAAAACAATCACATGTAGAACATTGCGATAGAATCCACTCCTTATGCCAGCAAAAATTGGAATCCTACTTACAGGAGATAGGTAGGTCTTGCGCATTGAATAATGATCTTTGTAGGGAGTAGCTGCCTCTCTTCCCCGGCGGGCGCCTCTGCAGTCCTGGGTGCGGCATATCCAGACCTGCTGCTGTGTGCAGGTTCTCCTGTTGCCGCTGGAGTGGTGGCTCTGCTTCTCTTCCCTCCTACCGGCTTCAGAATGACGCGAGAGCAGATGGAAAAAGCCGGTTCCGGTCGCAACAGTTACTTCAAGACGTTCTCCATGCGGATGCTGGGCACTCCTCTGCGCAGGGATTTGCAATGGTGTGGGTCTGTGGTGACTCCACCCTACGCGTTTCACGAATTGCTTCACGTCATCAGGGGTATGCTGTATGAGACTTGTGTCCATTCTCTGTCAAAAATATCCCATCAATTAGTCCATTGGGGAAATCATGGGAATCAATTAAAAATCAGTGCACATATCAACCTAAATTCCCTGTATTTCCTTAACCTCTGACTGCTCCAAATTATTTGATCAATGCAAGAAAATGTTAAAAACAAAAATACCGACATTAAAGATACATATAACGTTCTATAGTGCCGGGCGCGCGTTACACTGTGCGCGCGGAATTTTAGTTGGCTGACGTGAGTCAGGCCTTCTATACGAAGGCCGCGCGCACGGCACGGAGAGGGGAGCCGACAGGGAGCGGGGAAGACGGGGAAAATAATCTTTTCGCGCCGCGATCGGCGCTAAATATATGTATGTGTGTGTGTGTGTATATGTATGTATGTGTGTGTGTGTATGTGTGTATGTATTTGTGAGTCTGCACAAACTTAATAAATATTTTATTTTTACCAATGGTTTTTTGTTTAAATAAATAATAAATTACACATACATACACACACACACATATACATACACACACACACACACAAATATATATACATACACATGCATACAGTACACATACAAACACACACAAACACTGTACCTTCCCAGTATACTGCCCCTCTCACTATATTTATGAAAAGCATGTCTTAGGCAGGTCTGCAGATGAGCATACAGTTATATTTGCATATTTGCTTTCCTGTGGAGGGTTTTTGTCACTTTTTTTACTCACCATAACTTAACTCAGTATTATGGTTTAGCCTATCCCATAGCCTCTCTTGCATTCCCAGTAATATCAACCCCACACTGATGAGACCCATTAAGGTCGAAACGGCTGTCTGTGGGTGGTTTTCTGGGTATGCACCTTAACCCTGGCTGTGCTCAAAGCTGTGACCATGCAGCAAGCTTAAGCCTATAGGGAACCATGTTAAAAATGGTTATTGAGGCAAAAAGTGACACTGTGTGCTCATTTGCATGTCATTTCCCAGAATCCCTTGCTGCAGTGGAAGTGCTGTATGCTGGGTGATAATGGGGAAAGGTGGGGTTGCAGACCTGCCTAAGACATGCAGATGAGCATACAGTTATATTTGCATATATATATATATACACACACACACACACACACACACATAGTGGTTGACAAATCACCAAAAAATCTACTCGCCACACTAAAAAATCTACTCGCCACCTAGTACCAAACGTGTGCTGCTTGGGCCAATATTTACTCGCCCGGGGGTTAAATCCACTCGCCCGGGGCGAGCAAATGTATAGGTTTGTCGAACACTGTATATATATATATACACACATACATACATACATACATAGGGAATACGAAAATAATCAAAGATCTGCAACCCATGCTGGAAGAGGGTGTGACATTAAAAGAAATCTTTCCCAAACCTCCCATTCTTGCGTTCCGGCAACCACCGAACCTCAAACAGAAATTAGTCAGCAGAAAACTTCACAACGAACATAAAGACACTGATAATGGCACAAAACCGTGCAACAACACACGTTGCAAACTCTGCAAACATATATGTCAAGATCCCACAGCTAGTCACAACAATGGAACATTCAATGTTAAAGGATCATACAGCTGCACATCCAGGAATGTACAGTAGTGTACATGATTCAATGCAACAAATGTGACCAAGGATGCTACATTGGGGAAACCAGCCAAAAACTACAAGGCAGAATGATTATGCACAGACACTCCATACTCCACCACGAAGAAGGAAGATACTGCTCCCCAGTGGGACATCATTTCTCACAACCAGATCATTCCATTAATGATTTAAAAATAAAAATCCTCAATGGAATGTTTAAACGCACCCAAGAACGGAAAACATTTGAGCTCAGAATGATAAGACTCTTTGACATCAAAACAAGTGGACTTAACGCAGACATGGGGTTTCTCACACACTATCAGAATTTGTTGTAAGGGTCCTCCCTGCTATTGTGCCATCCTATACCTTCCCCCCCAGCATCCCCTTCCTCCTCTGTGCTGCTGTGGATGTACAGCCCCCTTACCCCCCATCCCTAATTCTCACCTTCCTGATCTCTGTTTAAACCCCCCTCCCGTGCCTCTCTGTTCTTTATTCTTTTTTTTTCTTTTCTTCCAATCCCTGTCTAAGTCACAGAAACCTTTGTATATCAGTATTGCTTGACCTGAGGAAGAGAGGAAAACTCTTGAAAGCTTGTCCTATGACATAAATTGTTGGTCCAAATAAATAAAGTATCACCTAATACTGAAGAACTCATTTATTCTACACACACACACACACACACACACACACACACACACACACACACACACACACACACACACACACACACACACACACACACACACACACACACACACACACACACACACACACACAATATATATATAAATTTAGATTGGCTTGAATGGCAGGTACCTGCGGACCAAGTGCAATATCCCGCATCGATGCTTGATGAATTCTGGCGCAAGAACGTAAAGCACCCTACTGTAAGTATTAAAAATAATCACACTCAATTATTTTGAAAAAGAAAAATGTGGTTATACAGTATGGTGGGAAAAAAAACAAATAGAAAAAGGAGCAACCTCCCTTTGCAAATATTATGCTCATAATAATCCGGAAAAGAATGGAATAGTGAGGGGGATTCCCGGTGGTTATTCTGCATTGCAGCATTTGTATCATGTTCAGATTTAGGAGAAGGGGGATTTCCTCCTGAACATAAACTTTCTGGTTGAATGTAACCAAGCAAGAATTGAAAAAAAAAAAAAATCATAAACTGAAAAGAAACTGTAGGTGAAAATACATTTGTATGCGTGTACAGGTCATGTATGTATTGTCACGGTTGTGCTCACCACAAACCTGGGTCGGACCGCGTGGCTGAGGTGGGGTTGTAAAAGCACTGACCTTAGACCGCGCAGGCTGATCCGGATTGCGCAGTTCGTAGTCGTACGTAGCAGGGTCAGGACTGGAGAAGGCAGCATCGTCAGTGGACAAGCCAGGGTCAGGACTGGAGACATCAGGGTAAACGTTGTTCAAGCAGGAGTTCAGCAACAGGTAGTCAGGAGTTCCCCGCTTCAGCTTAGGAGCATGAGCGCGGGAGTGGACTCTGCACGTGCGGCGACCATGGCCCATGGTACTGGTCTCAGGAAGTGATAGGTAGACCAGAGTGGACACACCGCCTGGCAGCAGTGGTAGATCAGTGCTTCAGCGCAAGAGTCCTGAGCGGGCTGGAGAATCCTCCACTTCAGCGCAGGAACCAGGACATGGCCTCTGCAATAGAGAATGAGCAGCAGGCCCCAGGAACCAGGGAGCTGAAGACAACACTGGGGAAACCTCCGCTTCAGCACAGGAGACAGGAACAGACCGCTGTGAGACACTAGCAGCCGGTCTCAGGAAACAAGGAGCTGAAGTCAACAAGGAGAGTACTCCGCTTCAGCACAGGAGACAGGAACAGAACTCTGCGTGAACTAGGGAATAGAACTAGAGAGATTAGAACACAACAGAGCCAAGCCCTAGGGCTTTTGGCAGAACACTTGTGAAAACCAGGAAGGGTTATGCTCGGCAGAGAAGGATTGTGGGGGATACAGTACTTAAAGGCCATCGGGCCAATCCCCTGAGGAGGGTGTGAAGGCACTGCTCCAATGAGTGAGTACAAGGCTAGGTTGCAGTGATAGCTTGCACAGCTGCAGTAGATACCAGAGGGAGTGTTCAAGGACTGCACATGTCTGTGAGGCAAGGTAAGCAGTAAACTGAGGTGTGGATTCCTTACATGTATAATGCCTTTCATCAGTTGTGATTAGGCTGGTGCCCTTCCAGTGTTCTCCCCCAGGAGTTCTCATACAATAAATCTTTTTCCTCTTCTTCTACAAAAGCTAGAAACAAAATGCAACACTTTTATTGGCAGTACATTCAGCTGCCTAATTCAATCCAAATAAACCCTTACACGGCCAGCGAGGCCTGCAGCATATTATCCAGCAAGTGCAAGGGCAGGTTTTTATTTTTATATGTACAGTATGTGTTTTTTTTTTAAATACAAACAGTACGTGTATTGTGTTATTTTTAGGGTTGCCCCATTGAAGTTTTTATCATATGGGCCACCAAAATCCTGTATGACACTGTGACGTCATAATGAGCGATGGATGATTTGCCAATGCTTGGAGCTGAATGGTATCTCCCACTTGGCCGCTATATTCTTTGGTTTTATTATCTCTGGTCCTGGCAGGGCGGGGAAAGACGCGCTAACAAGAAGCAGTGGGAGAAAAAGTAACGCCTATAGCGGTAGGTGTAATGATATTATGTGATAACCAGGCAGTGTCCTAACTTTGTTATTTTAATAATTTAGTAAGGCGACATCTATAGGAAAAGGTAACTATTACACTCATTTAAAACCAGAGACAGAACATGAAACTCAGACAGAGCTCAGTGCACATCCAGTTAAACTTATACACGGTACAGTGCCTAAATATATATGTATAGATATCTATTAAATAAAATGGTCTTTTAGTTTAACATTTTGGCCAAAGTGTTGTAAGCCCTTGAGCCACTACACGGCAGACATCTCAAGGGTACCTAACACTAATATAAATTCTTAATAACCTGTGCATTACCAGGAAGAATGATTTATAATAAATCTGTCAAAATTAGTTGCATAGTTCTAAGTCTGATTGAAGCTTTTATTAACCTGTACATTACCAGGAAAAGCACTCTGTATTAGATTTGTCACAATCAAACTGCAAGTAAGCAAGTTCCCCTGAGAGTGGGAGATGCAATGGAGTGAGCTTTTAACCATTTAAATGTGGGAGGGAGTGAGCTTCAACTAGGTAGGAGGAGCCACCCTCCAATCAGCTAAGACCAGCTGAACAAGAATTGTAAAACATACAGGACACCTACAAGCTCATATTGAACCCCCAAAATAACCACAACATATATATAAGCATATAAGTGTCACAGAGGAGTGCAACTGAGTATGGCAATATATATTTAAAACCAGAGACAGAACATGAAACACAGACAGAGCTCAGTGCACATCCAGTGAAACTTATACACGGTACAGTGCCTAAATATATATGTATATATATATATATATTAAATAAAATGGTCTTTTAGTTTAACATTTTGGTCAAAATAGATATCTATACATATATATTTAGGCACTGTTCCGTGTATAGGTTTCACTGGATGTGCACTGAGCTCTGTCTGTGTTTCATGTTCTGTCTCTGGTTTTAAATATATATTGCCATGCTCAGTAGCACTCCTCTGTGACACTTATATGCTTATATATATATGTTGTGGTTATTTTGGGGGTTCAATATGAGCTTGTACAGTATGTGTCCTGTATGTTTAACTATTACACTCAAGATGAAATCTAGTATGTTTTAATGACTTAATTACCGCCATTTTTAAGTTACAGACATTTCATGTCAAGGCACTTAATGATGCGTCCGACAGACCTTTCTGGGACAACGGGACAAGTCAATGAAATAATGGACAACCTCGTATATATGGAACATCTGGCAACCCTAGTTATTTTGCTATCAGGTTTTGGCAGTGTGTTCATCCCCTAAGTGCTATATTGACCACTGCTTTTTTAGTTACAAACCAGCACCCTACAATTCCCTTTCATTTTTAAATAACATTGTATTTCTTTTAACAGGGTTCTCTATATTTTTTATACATATTGTATAAACCCTCTCTAAAATTACTTGCAGGGTTCTTGGATAATATATGAGCTGTGGTGTGAGGGGGGGGAGGGGTTGTGGGAGTGTGGGGTTATAGTAGTTGTTGATAGTTTTTTTTTCATGAATTATAGTATTTATATTGTTTCATGTTATTCAAAAACTAATAAAAAGATTTTTTTTAAATAAAATGACTTGCAAAGTATCCTAGCTTTGCATTACTCTATTGTTTAACAGGGTTAGAATTTCCTGAGATCAGTCTCTGTACCACCAATTTTATTTAAGGCACTTTAACTACAGTACAGGCATACCCCGGTTTAAGGACACTCACTTTAAGTACACTCGTGAGTAAGGACATATCGCCCAATAGGTAAACAGCAGCTCACGCATGCGCCTGTCAGCATTACCAGCTCCCTACCTGTACTAAAGCTGTTAGCAAGGGGGAGACTATAGAGCATGTTACAAATGCGTTATTTACATCAGTTATGCACGTATAGGACGATTGCAGTGCAG